>NW_028270139.1:38273708-38575519 GCF_037043375.1 Chiloscyllium plagiosum | reverse complement strand
TATTTGAATATAGAACTGGGAGTAAAGATTTCATACTAAGCAGTAGAAAATTATCGGAAATCTTGTATTACAAAGTGGTGCAAAAATACTGCCACAGTTATAAATTAATACTATCCTCTACTTGCTTCCTTTTACTTGGAAATTAAATAATTATCATGAACTTTAAAAGCAGCCGTTCTGTGAATAGTGGTGGAGATAGGAAGAGGAAGGAAACTGACAAGAGCTTGGTGCCTGTATTGGGGGGGCGGGGGAAGGAAGATGAGATGTTAAACAAAACATTGAGTTTATGCCTAACCTCAGAAATGTTAGCAAGTGTGTATGCAGTAACTTTTGTATCACAAGTGAGACAATATAATTTGAAGAATTATCCCAACTTCCAGAGATAATCTTGCAATAACTCAGGTCATGAAACATTACATACTATTTATCCATTTGGCGAATTCAAGACGTTTCTACCATCTAAGAAGCACAGACAGTCATGCTATGGTATGCCTAAAACTAGTGATGTCCAACTGGGAGATCTTGTCTTTCAAACTGGTGCAAAAGCGTTGCCACTGTTATCAATTAAATACTGTCCTCCACTTGCTTCCTGGTTTAAATGAATGAAACAGTGCACTGACCTTATAATACAGTCAGTGCTGTCTAAATTTGTTAAGAACAGTAGAAATAAGAACCTGATTGGCCTTTGCCTGTTCGTATCTGCTCTGCCATTTATTAAGGTTATGGTTGACCTTCTGCTTCAACTCCGTATTCCATTATCTCATATCCCTCAATTCGCTTCAGTCCAAACATCTAGTGATCTTTGTCATGAGAACACTTGAACACTGACAGATCTTTGGGTTAGAAAATACTAATGATTCACAAGCTGCTCAATTAAGAGATTTCTTATAATATCAGATCTGTGTTCCAGCTTCCCTAATCAAGGAACTAAGTCCTCAGTAGCCACCCTGTCAAGACCCATAAAAAAAAATTACGTTTTAATTGGTCAACTCTTGTTTTTCCAAATCCAGAGTATGTAACGGTCTAGTCAATGCTATCTCTCCTCATAAGGCAATCACACATTTCAGCAGCGAGCTTCATGAACCTTTATTGCACTTTTCGGACAAGATCCTTCCTTCGACAAGGAAATGAAAACTGCACACATTGCTCCAGGTATGGCCTCAATAAAGTCCTGTACAACTGCAGCAAGATCTTCATTGATATTCCAATTTCTTTGTAATAAAAACCAATATACTTGCCTTCCTAAATTCTTAATGTTTCACCATCTTAATTTTCAGTGATTCTAGTACAAACACATTTATGCACCTCTGAATGCATACATCTTCCAGTTTCCCATCATTCAAAAGACATTGTTTATGTCTTCCTCCCAAAAGTGGATATCTTCATATTTTGCCATATTGTATTCATAGTCCCAACAACTCGACCATACTCTTTATATCCCTGCACCGCCCCTGCATGTCCTCTTCATTGTTTACTTTCCTGCATAATTTACTTCTGTCGGCAAACTTGAATATATTACACTCAGTTCCTTCATCTAACCTATAACATAAATTGAAGAGAGTTCAGGCCCAAGTATGCAGCTAATTAAGTCAGCCAACCTAATGAAAAAGAGTTCTAGTTAGTCTGGCTCTCCCTACGTTTACTGGCCATTATTAATCCATTCTAACATTTTATCTCCAAACACGTGATTCCTAATTTTTTATAATAGTCTTTTGTGTTACACCATGTTGAATGCCTTATGAAATTCCAAATAAACTAAATCCACTGTTCCTCATTATCCAACTTACTAGTCACATGCTCAAAAAATTCAGAGATTTGTCAAACACTATTTCCCTTTCATAAATCCATGTGATTCTGCCTAATCATGCTATGATTTTCTAAGAGTCCTGCTGCATGTTCTTACTAATTGATTCTAGTGTTGTTTCTACTGATATCAAGCCTGCTGGTCTATATAATTCCCAGTTTTCTCTCTTCCTCTTTCCTTAATCAGTGGTGCTATACTGGCCACCTTCCAATCATAGGGAACTGTTCTAGAATCTAAGGAATTTGGGAAAATCAAACCAATGCATCCACTATCTGTGTAGCTGCTCCATTTAAAACCCTGGAGTACAGTTGCCTGGTCTACCAGAATTCTTGCCACTTTGTCCCATCAATTTCTTCAGTCATACTACTTTGCTTAACAGTTTCCTTACAGCTTTATGTTCTGCTGGATCCTTGGATTCCCACTGTCCGTGAATTACTTTTCTGGGTGTTCAATGATAAAGACAAGTACAACATATTCATTTAATGTCTGCTGCATTGTTAATTTTACCTCTCTCAGCTTCTGGACTGCCTGTATTTATTTTCATTATTCTCTTCCTATTTACATAACTATTAATATCTCTTGCTAACTTATTCTCATTCTCGGTTGTATTTAAAAATGCTCCCAATCCTCAGGTTTACGCTCTGTTTGACAACATTTTAAGCTTCATCCATGATAGACTGACCTAGAAAACTATCTTATACCGTTTCAAAGAACTGATCTGTCATACTATAAGTTGAAACTTTATTGCTGGAACAGCACAGCAGGTCAGGCAGCATCCAGGGAACAGGAGATTCGACGTTTCGGGCACAGGCCCTTCTTCAGGAAGGGCCTGTGCCCGAAACGTCGAATCTCCTGTTCCCTGGATGCTGCCTGACCTGCTGTGCTGTTCCAGCAATAAAGTTTCAACTTTGATCTCCAGCATCTGCAGACCTCACTTTCTCCTGTCATACTATAAGTCAAGTTCTGAAGAAGAGTCACAGTGGCTCAGTTGTTAGCACTGCTGCCTCACAGCAGCAAGGTCGCAGGTTTGATTCCATCCTCGGGTGACTGTCTGTGTGGAGTTTGCACATTCTCCCTGTGTCTGCGTGGGTTTCCTCCGGGTGCTCCGGTTTCCTCCCACAACCCAAAAGATGTGCAGGTCAGGTGAATTAGCCATGCTAAACTGCCCCATAGTGTTGGGTCAATTAGTCAGAGGGAAATGGGTGTGTGTGGGATCCTCTTCGGTGGGTCGGTGTGGACTGGTTGGGCCGAAGGGCCTGTTTCCACACTATAAGACCATAAGACATAGGAGTGGAAGTAAGGCCATTCGGCCCATCGAGTCCACTCCGCCATTCAATCATGGCTGATGCGCATTTCAGCTCCACTTACCAGCGTTCTCCCCGTAGCCCTTAATTCCTCTAGACAACAAGAATCTATCAATCTCGGCCTTGAAGACATTTAGCGTCCCGGCTTCCACTGCACTCCGTGGCAATGAATTCCACAGGCCCACCACTCTCTGGCTGAAGAAATGTCTCTGCATTTCTGTTCTGAAATGACCCCCTCTAATTCTAAGGCTGTGTCCACGGGTCCTAGTCTCCTCGTCTAACGGAAACAATTTCCTAGCATCCACCTTTTCCAAGCCATGTAGGGAATCCAATCTAATCTAATCTAAAACCCAAAATGTTAACTCTGATTTCTCTCCATATCTGCTGCCAGATCTGCATAGTCTTTCCGGCAATTTCTGTTTTTGTTCCTGATTTCCAGCATCTGCAGTTCTTTCTGTTTTTACACTGTTACTCAAATCTGGTTTACTCAGTTCATAGGATGCTTAATGTCTCCATAATTACTGCATAATTATATGGACCCTAAACTATAACCATGGTTAAATGAGCAGATGCACAACTCCAACTAAGCTTTCTGCCTATTGCTGTTTACTAGCTCATCTCAAACTGATCCCACTCGATTCATCCCCCACTATCTTTTTCCCATCCTGTATTGACAGACTTAACTCTCTTTCCTTATTTTTGCCTATCCCTTCTAAGTGTTAGGTGTCAAGAAAATATTTCATTTTTATTATGAATACAAAGGAGGACTGGAGAAATTATTTTTGTTCTATACCACATTATTTCTATAAATTTCTTCTTTCATTTGAACATTGCAAATAAATTAAAATTAGCGCAACTTATTTTTGTTTTTCTGCACTGTCAGCTTTTAAAGAGTTTTTCGAGAATTTCTTCTTGTCAGTTTTAGTTTGGCATGCTTAGAGATCTAACAGCTTTATTGTGTTTAAAGTGATAATTATACAGTCTTGTGATTGTTGTAAAAATGTTCAATTATAGAGTCATAAAACACAGAAACAGGCCCTTTGGTCCAACCATGCCGACCATAATCCCAAACTAAACTAGTCCCTCCTGCTTGTATTTGGCCCGTATCTCTCTAACCATTTCTTATTCAAGTACTTATTCAACCATCTTTTGAATGGTGTAACTGTACCCTCATGCACCACTTCCTCTGGAAGTTTATTCCACACACGAACCATTGTGTAAAACAAACTGCTTGTCATGTCTTTTAAAAATCTTTCTCCTCTCATCTTAAAAATATGCTCCCTTGTCTTTAAATCCCCCACTCTGGGGAAAACTTACCTGTCATTCACCTGATCTATGCCCTTCATGATTTTATAAACTTCTATAAGGTCATCCCTCAACCTCCTACACTCCAGTGAAAAAACGTCCCAGCTTATCTCGCCTCTCTTCATAACTCAAACCCGCTATTCACCGCAACATCCTGGAAAATCCCTTCTGAACCCTCTCCAGCTTAACAATAGCCTTCCTGTAACAGAGCAACCAGAACTGGACACAGCACCCCTGAAGAGGCTTCAGCAACCCACATAAATAAAATGAATGCATCTAACTAAAAGAAAACTTGCAGCTTAGTACTTACATGGCAGTATGTTTTTATATCTGTTTTTCCTCCGATTATCTTTTGTTTGTCCAATTAAACATTCATCCAATGGTTTCAGATCTTGTAGATGCTGTTAAAATATATACATGATTAATCTAGAAGAACTGCAGCTTGTGCAAAACATTATTATGTGCATTGTATTATAAATTATGAAGAATAATCAAAAGCAAAATACTGCAAATATTGGACCTCTGAATTAAAAACAGAAAAGATTGGAGATATTCTGCAGGTGATGCAGCATCTGTGGAAATAGAAGATGGGTCAAAAGTTTGGGTGATGTATTTCTAACTTTTTCACTTCAGATGAAAGGACAAATAGTTTCAAATTACAGTAGAGGATGAGGTGGGGGCGGGGAGGTGCACTGCATACGGATAAACAGAAGGAATGGTCTGTGATAGGGTAAAAGATAGGAGAGATCAAAAAGACAAAGAGGGTCATGGGGGAGAGTAAAATCATGAGATAATTTCTCTGCGCTAAACAGGATGGTTACTCTCCAGCTGATGCTGGGTCAGATTAAATGACAGCGAGCTGGATACATCACTTTTCATTCAAAGAATCCAAGCTGATATATGAGTGAGGCGTACTGTACACTGTGCACTGGCACAAGCGAAGTGAAATTATATGAATTAGGAATGGGAATAGGCCACTAAGCCCCTTACGTTACATTACCATTCAATAAGACGATGGCCGAACTAATTATTTCACATTCCTGCCTACCCCTGATAAACTATCGACCCTTGCTGATCAAGAATCTGTCACCGCTGCCTTAAAACTATTAAAGCACTCTGCTTCCACTGTCTTTGGAGGAATAGTTCTAGAGACGTATGTTCTTCTGTGAGAAAAATATTCTGATCTCAGTCTTAAATGAGAGATTCCTTTTAAATAGTTGTTTAGATTCTCCCACAGGTGGAATATCCTTTCCACATCAATCCTGTGAAGACGTCTCAGGATCTTAAATGTTTCAACCAAATCATCTGCTACTCTTCTGCAACTGGAATGAAACTAAGTTTTGCAGGAATCCACACTAACAAAATATGTGCAAACGTTCAAATGCACAGATTATTTCGACATTAGTATCACAGGTGAGAGGAGGGTTTATTTTGGGCACAACAAAGTATACAGAGCAACTCTACTGTAACCATGACTTTTAAACAATGCAGCAAAACAGTTAATTTTAGTGACAGCTACATTAAGTAACAGCCGAATATCTTTTAATTTCTGAATCCTCAGTTTTGAATAAGAGTCAGACTGAACTTGAAATGTTAATTCTGTTTCTCTATCTACAGATGCTGACAGATCTTCTGTTTTCTCCAGTATTCTGAGTTTGTTACACACTTAATTTTAGTACGTACCTCAAACTCCTGCGATGGAATCTGCTGATCTAGCAATCTGTGTAATGTTTTAACAATGGCGTCCAGTTTGGAGCCTGTGTACTGACTTGCAAGGGGCACCTTTACAACAGAAAGCGTAGCAAGCTTCTCTTTAGTTATTGGCCATTCGTCTACAAAAGTTAAAAAAAACAGATCAACTCAAAATAGTCCAGTAAGTCAATAAAACAAAATACACCATTATTAGTCTGTCATGCAGACACAGAAGGATTATAGTTAAACTGGAGCTCAAATCAAAACTTTGTTTTCACAATGTGTGTGCAGGTCTTAAGGATGCAGCAGAATAATTTCTTTTATAATAATTTAAAATTTATGTGTTTAATAAGTTCAATTATACACCTGGACATGTATACATCAAATTACATGCTTATTTTGCCAGCTATAGAGAGTTTGAGACCATGCTCAACTTCTCCTCTACTACTTGTCTTATTTGGGTTAGATACATTTTTGGCAAGATGGTGGAGGTGGCAGGGGAGATGGTGTTCGGGCTCCTAGCCTGTCCGCTCCATCTTGCGTGACCGGCTGCATTCTTCTTTCTTGTTTTTCAAGTTTTATTTTCTTTATTTAACTTTTCTGAATCAAATTAATCTTCTTTTAGCTGCAGCTTGGTGATGGAGAGAGGCTACAGAGAGCTATGAGTAGCAGATCTGGTCCATTCCTTATGGCTTGAGCAACTGTTCCAGTGTCAATGAACATAGAACATTACAGTGCAATATAGGCCCTTTGGCCCTCGATGTTGAGCCAACCTGTGAAACCAATCTGAAGCCCATCTAACCTACACTATTCTATTTTCATCCATATGCCTATCCAATGACCATTTAAATGCTTGTAAAGTTGGCGAGTCTCCTACTGTTGCAGGCAGTGCATTCCACACACCCACTACTCTCTGAATAAAGAAATTATCTCTGACATCTGTCCTATATCTATCATCCCTCAAGTTAAAGCTATGTCCCTTTATGCTAGCCATCACCATCTGAGGAAGAAGGCTCTTACTGTTCACCCTATCTAACCCTCTGATTATCTTATATGTCTCAATCAAGTCACCTCTCAACCTTCTCTTTAATGAAAACAGTGTGGCTGCACCAGAGTTTTGTACAGCTGCAGTATGATCTCATGGTTCCGAAACTCAATCCCTGTACTAATAAAAGCGAGCACATCATACGCCTTCTTAACAACCTTATCAACCTGGGTGGCAACTTTCAGGGATCTATGTACATGGACAGTGAGATCTCTCTGCTCATCTACACGACCAAGGATCTTACCATTAGCCCAGTACTCTTTATTCCTGTTGCTCCTTCCAAAGTGATTCACCTCACCCTTTTATGTATTAAACTCCATTTGCCAACTCTCAGCCCAGCTCTGCAGCTTATCTATGTTCTTCTGTAACATATAACATCATTCAGCACTATCCACAGCTCTACCGGTCTTAGTGTCACCTGCAAATTTACTGACCCATCCTTCTACTCCTTCATCCAGGTCACTTATAAAAATGACAAACAGCAGTGGACCCAAAACAGATCTCTGCGGTACACCACTGGTAACTGAACTCCAGGATGAATATTTCCCATCAATCACCACCCTCTGTCTTCTTTCACCTTGCCAATTTCTGATCCAAACTGCTAAATCACTCTCAATCCCATGCCTCCGTATTTCGTGCAATAGCCTACCATGGGGAACCTTATCAAATGCCTTACTGGAACCATATATACCACATCAACCGCTTTACCCTCATCCACCTATTTGGTCACCCGCTCAAATAACTCAATAAAGTTTGTGAGGCACGACTTACCCTTCACAAAACCATGTTGACTATCCCTAATCAAATTATTCCTTACTAGATGATAATAAATCCTCTCTCTCATAACCTTTTCCAACACTTTACTTACAACCAAAGTAAGGCTCACTGGTTTATAATTGCCAGGGATGTCTCTACTCTCCTTCTTGAACAAGGGAACAACATTTGCTATCTTCCAATCTTCTGAATTGGGGCTCATTCACTTCCTCTCACGTTTTGGCAACAGTGACAGACTGAATGATCTCTTCGGCAGTTGGTTTGGACGGTCAATTGCTTCTTGGAAATTGAGATGGAAGTTGAGAATTCAGACAGTCTCCAGGCTATGGCGGTGGCTGGAGTATCGGTAGTGGCTTTGGCAGGGGTGGTGTTCTGTGTCCGGTCAGTGGAGTTAGGGGCTGCTTCAGTGTGCTTCCTCCTTGGTGTTATGGCCTTCGAGACAGCTTCAGCAATTGCAGAGTATGGCAGTCTCCCATAGCCATGTAGGAAA
Source organism: Chiloscyllium plagiosum (assembly GCF_037043375.1). Classification (NCBI taxonomy): domain Eukaryota; kingdom Metazoa; phylum Chordata; class Chondrichthyes; order Orectolobiformes; family Hemiscylliidae; genus Chiloscyllium; species Chiloscyllium plagiosum. The sequence goes on along the minus strand of NW_028270139.1, from coordinate 38,567,105 downwards.
TCAGGAAGCCGTAGATGGAACAAAAAATGAAATTTGTCCTAACTTTCTATGATTTATTTCTTTTCATAATTATGTAATTAAAATGACACCAGCTTATGGCGACTTATACACGTTACTTTATTTTCATAAATAAATTAATAATATTATTCCTCGAGTCTCTACCAGTAACAATGTATCATTTTGAGAAAATAGTCCAATAAATTCCATATGCTTGGTGTAATTCCTGTCAGACTTTTGAAGGAATGCACCCTCCGGGCAACAAGTTCTTGATCACTTATAGTCTGTTTGAGTTTGGGTATTATTTGTATGATAAACAGATTAAACACAAATGGCGCAGCAAAATAATCTGACAGCAAAACCTATTCAGATAATTTATTTAAGAACTGTTTAAGAGAAAATGTATCTGCAGCTTTCATGTGAAGCTTGAGTTAAAAATCCTACCCACAATCTTTTCTCTAAAATTCACACTGGGTGTCATTTTATTGCTATGTTGAATCATATCTACACATGGTATCAAAGCAGAAAATATTTCAACTTAATCATGCAACCATCAATGACACAGCACCTCAATGCAGTAAAGAGAAGTTTTCAGATTGAGGATGATTCAGCAAGTTGTTTTAAAAGTTGGAACTGGGTGTTGAAGGGAAAAGTTCAGTCCTGTTACTTTGAAAATAGTGCCATATGATTTAACAGATATTTATGATTTATTTTAAGTCATGAATTCTATGTCATGACTTGAATATTTAAGGTGAAGCAAGTTTAGAAAACATGTACCATCTCTCAATGATATCAATTTATTATCCTAATACAAATGATGAAAACTCTGCATAGTTGTAAAATGAACGATTCTAGTTTACCTATTGATGAAACATCTTGTTGCAAAGTATCAATTGGAAGTTCCTCACTCCTCCAGGCAACCTCACCCTTCTCTGTATTCTCCACGAGTGTTTGGCTGGAGATATCACAATTGAACAATTATAATGCAGTTATTTAACATGTAATGTCAGCACAAATCTATATTTAGCCTGCGATAGATAATTAGATAATCACAGTATGGGGATAGGAATTGATGTAAAATTGCCAACAACCAATTTTCGATTTCAAGCCATTATATTAAGTACTGTTAAGCTACCATAGTCTGATCATAAAATACTGCCAATATAAGAACAGGTACTTTTCATGTAAATAATGAGTGTTCATAACTCAATACTGAATGCCAGCTTTACTTGAGCAAAGATTAGAATTGACTTGGACTTTAAATATTTTCATATAAATGCAATGTATTTCTACTGATTCAAATAACAACGCTTTAAAAATAATGTTTTCAATGAAGCAAGTGTTAAGTTTATGTAAGGTCAGGGCTTACAAGTTGACTTTTGCAGCTTTGAAATTCTTTCAAAAGACAGGATTTGACTCATCCCCAGAGTACAAAATGTGAACTGCCAATATTAATACAGAAGGACCCATTTCTGTTCGATCGGTCAGTGTGTGTGGTTTGCTCTGTATAGGCATGTCTTAAACTCTTGGGTATCTTCTTGGCAACATAGCCAATATTGAATACTTGATTCCATGCACTGACTTGTAAGACAAGTGTAACCTTAAACTTACCTCTGAACTGAAAGTTTAAGGTCAACTTCCAATGCAATTACAGCCTTAAATCTACGTTAATTAGCTGAAAACCAGAAAGGTGGGGTTCTACCTGTGTGCAGAGAATAGAACATGTATTCTGACTCAACAATATTGGGCTATCTTCCATGCCGAAATAAAAACAGGAAAAGAAAAAGTTTCTTGTTAAAATGCTGAATGAGAATAAAATGGAACTGGGAACTAGGACACATTTGAGATAGCGTGAGGCAATGCTGATGAACTTGCAGGTTGAGTGTGTGCACGTGATGTCACATCGCACTGAACGTAGATTACAGGATGTGGAGGGGACAGCGATATGGGAAGTGCTGCGCGTCTTGGGGATACCTGAAATCCTGGACTGGGTTCAAAACTTGAAGAATGGAATCTCTGTTGGAATTTGAGTGGGCCTGGTACAGCCAGTGAGGAAGGAGATGTGACTGTGAAAGCAAGTTTTGGCAAACACTTTATGAAACACTAGAAGTCAGATCGTAAGTAATGAAGTGAACAAATCAACAAGGTTATGATGGAAGATGAAGATTAAGAATAGTAGAACTTTAAAGTGAACATTCCTGGAGGAGAAGTGGTAGTGAGCTTAACACTTCAATAAAAGCAAAAATACTGCATGCTGGAAATCTGAAATAAAAGCAGAAAAAATGTTGGAGAAACAGCAGATATGATAGCATCTGTGGAAAGAGGAAGAATTAAGATTTTGAGTCCAATATGACTCTTACTTAGAACTTATTTTATATGCTGGGTTGATTTATAGGCTGGAGTCAGGATCTGCAGTATATCAAATTCATGATAACAGTTCTCATTTGTGTACTGTATCTATACATGTCCACCTGTAATGCTATGGGTTATATTATTCTGAGGGGCAACCTGTAAATAAAAACATTCATCTAAGATTATAACTGCAAAAATTTAATTTGTTTTTGAGATCATTCTTAAAATGGTATTGGAACAATATTTGGGAATTCGCCACTAATATGTTATTGCATTTTAAAGCAATTACTGGATTTTAAATGTGAATACTGGACACAAGGTCAGCAATTCACTTGTAAAATAGATATGCATTTCAATTAAAAAAGAAAGCATCTGCAAGGAACTTGAAGATAGGATTTAAACATGGCTTACTTATCAACTATTAACCATGATCCTCCTAGCTTGACAAGAATTGCAGGGAGCATAATATGGCCCTACTGCCATTTTTTTTTAAACAATATATCACAAAAGAGTGTAACAGATTATTCGCAATATTACAACTATACTATTTTGTATTATTATGGTGCAGACTCTGATTAGTTAGTAAACTAGCTCTGCATTCTTCAAATCTATTGGGAGAGATTACCTTTCAGATGCATCTTCAACAGAGACCTCTTGAATTATTTTCTCTATGCTGGTTGATAAATGATAATCATTCTTTCTGGGTTGCTGTATAATTAATTAAAAATGTTATTGACCGGTAACAATCAATGGAAAAAGAACTTTAAGAAAAGGCAGTAATTCTATGAAGAATGATACCTTGCATTTTCAATACCAAGAGAAGATCTAGACAATCTATTGCAAAAGGATTTTTGCAAGTACAGTGGGCTTAATGTACTGTTTTACAGTGATAAACTCAACCATTGCCCTCAATTTTAAAGGAGGGAATGAGAATGAAGTGTATGATTCCTGAAATGAAAGGAGAATCTAGAGCCAACGCAGACCTAGCCTTTAACATAAATTCTCTGGATCCTGGGATAGAAAATTAGAACAGACTTTGCACATGTAACAATCAGCACCAAGACACAATTGCTGTTCTATTGGCAAAGGTAACTGTCCAAACCCTTCTCCGGCAAGAATTGCATTCTCAGGTAACAATCCCAATCACTGGAAGAAATGCTTGGGGTGGGATTGTGGGCAGTTAAGTGTTGCCTCCAAAAGCCCTATCCAATTAACAATGGTAGATGGGCTTAGAAGATTAGAGGGCCAATAGCAAAAGAGTGGCATCCCAACTCTAAATGCTGGGTGCTGCTGAACTACCTAGGGAGATGGGGTAAAATAAGAGGGGTGGAGATTGTGACTGTTGGACAAGAGGAATAATGGGTGCTATTGTGCTTGTGTCCAAGGGAGAGAGTAGTGCCATCCACACTGAATGGCATCTCTTACTCTGATATTTATCTGGCCTTCCATTTGGAAGCTGCCACCATTTCACAGATAGTCTCCTGACACAACAATACCTGTGCAACCCCTCCATACACTTCCAGCCATATCTTGCCTAAATATGCACTCTTTCCATGACATCCCTAGCTCAGCTCTTCACAACTAATTAGTTTGAAATATAATCACTTGCATTAAGTAGAAAGAATACAACAGGATATACACAGGAACAAATATGTTAAGCGATTAAATAATCTGTTTGCATTAATGTTTGAGGGGATAAATCAAGACACCAACATAACTGAAAGCTCTTCATTGAATAATGCCAGAGGCTCTTCAATATGTCAGAAAACCCAGACCTGGCCTCACGTTAATGCCTTATCTGATAAGCAATACCTTTGATAATGCTATCATTCCCTGAACACTGTATTGAAGTATCTGCCTGGATATCATCTTGCATTAGGAATTAAAGCTATACATTTTAATACAGAACCAATATTTTTTTAAAAACTGGTTAAAAATCACACAACACCAGGTTATAGTCCAACAGGATTATTTGGCAGCACCAGCTTTTGGAGCGTTGCTGCTTCATCAGGTCCTTCTTCAACCACTTGATGAAGGAGCAGTGCTCCAAAAGCTAGTGCTTCCAAATTAATCTGTTGGACTATAATCTGGTGTTGTATGATTTTTAACTTTGTACACCCCAGTCCAACACCGGCACCTCCAAATCAATTTTTAAATTAGAGTATTTGTTCACAGGAAGTGGACATTACTGACATGCAGAATTTATTGGCCATCCCTAACTGTCCTTTAGAAGATATTGGTGAGTCACCTTCTTGAGTTGCTGCAATGCAATTAGTGTAGGCATACCTACTGTTAGGAAGGGAATTCCACGACCTTGACCTATAGGCAGTGAAGGGTCAGCATAAAGAAAGTTCCAAGTCAAGATGGTGGGTGGCTTGGTGGTGAACGTAGAGGTAATGGTGTTCTAGGTGATAAAGGAAGCGCATTTGAAAGGTGCTGTCAAAGTAGGCTTTCAGGTTTGCTGCATTGCATCTTGTAGACGGGATGCACTTCTGCCACTCTGTGTTAATGGTGGAGGGAGTGAATATTTAAGGAGAATTGATGCTAAGCAAGCAGCCTACACGTGGTTAGACTTTAATGCAGCAATTGGAGAGTATTACATCACATTCCTGACTTGTGCATTGCAGTTGGTGGACAGGCTTTGGGCACTGGGTGGTTCATCACGGCAGAAACTGTTCTTGCACCTCTAACGACCATCACTATCTTCTTTTTTGTTAGGTTACCTCCAACCAATGAGAGCTTTCCTCCTAGTTGTCACTGGCTTTCGTTTTGCTTGGGCTTCTTGATGTCATATTGATCTAATGCAATCTTGATGTCAAGGTTAGTCATTCTCGCCTCCCCTTAAGTTTGGTTTTTCTATCCATGTTTAGTTCAGGTGTGGTCAAATAAGTGGTCCAGGCAGAACCCAAATGGAGAAGCACTCAGCAGGTTATTGCCAAGCAGGTGCTGCTTTATACTATTGTTGGCAATGTCTTCAATCACTTTGCTGATGATCGGAGTGGACTGATAATTGGTTGGATAGAATTCATCCTGCTTTTTGTGGCTAGGACATAGTTGACAACTTTCCACATTACTGGGTAGATGCCAGTGTTGAAGCTTTACTGGAACAGCTACAAACCTTACCACAAAGTCAAGCTGACACAGCAAATATAAACAGCAGTCATAGCCCACTGTGAACTTCTGCCATATCTGAATCAGCACGCATCATGCTGTTTCCCACATGTTAATCTGCATAGGAACGGTCAATAATGAAGTCACAAAGTATGACTTTCAAAGTGACTTACTAAATGATTCAATTAGCTTCTTCATTAAAGAAATGTCATCCTATATTCATCATCCATTTTATCGCCTAGCTTGGTAGTCAACTAATTACTTGTTCATTGCTCCAAAAACTCTCCTTTAAATTCTCCAATCTGGTGCCTGGATTTACTCAAAGGACTGACAACGTTTTAGTCATGGAATTCCTACAGTGTGGAAGTAGACCATTTGGCTCTGAGTCTACACTGTCCCTCTGAAAAGCATTCCACCCAGACTAATGCCTCTAGCCGACCCCTCATTTCCCATGGCTAACAGTCCTGATGAAAGGTTCTGAGCTAGAATGTCGATTTCCCTTCTCCTCTGATGCTGCTTGACCTGCTGTGCTTTTTCCATCTCAACTCGGACTCTCCAGCATCTGCAGTTCTCACTACCTCCATGGCTAACCCAGCTAGACTGCACATCCCTGAACACCACAGGCAATTTAGCCTGGCCACTATGGCCAACTTAGCTGCACATCTTTGGACTGTGGGAAGAAACTGATGCACCCAGAGGAAACCCACACAGACACAGGGAGAATGTGCAAACTAAACAGATAGTTGCCGGAGAGTGGAATCGATCATGGATCCCTCAGCACAGCCAGTCTGCTGCCTCAAATCACCATAAATGCTGATGACTGTCCCTTAGAAGCTAGACTGAATTGATGTGACCTTTAATCAGCATTGTTCTTATTGACTATTTCACTCTCATCTACTGTGATGCACCTCTTGGTGGTTCCAATGGTGCCAGAAAATATTCAATGCTTACTGCTTTTTCCTCTTTTGACTGGCTCCTTGACAGATTTTATTAGATGTCAGTCTCGGGCCATCTTTAGCAGTGCAAAGGAGATGCAGGAAAGGCCCTAATGAAAATTTGCTTCTTCCAGTGCAGCAACCTAGATTCTTGGGGAACATGTCAATTCCCTCCTGGAACTTTTCAACACTGAAGGTCTCTCATTGAACTTCTTGTAGGCTAACTGCATTCCTGAGCATTTTAAAGGCAGTATTTCACTAGGCAGCCAAAGATCTCTCTGGATATGTCTCATTGAAGTGGGGAAGAAGGTATACTCATTATCTCTGACCAAATTTTCAAAGGCCAATATAAAATTCCTGGCACTCCCTAAAAATCCCAGTCAATTGTCTGAACAGGGTCTCAAAAGATATTGATTACTACTGAAGTTTAATTAGCGAGAAACATCTTAGTTCACCTCAGCTCTATTTAAGAGAAGGCCTGTTGAAAGCAGTAAACTGCGCACAGGTCAGGAAGGAGAGATCACATCTAGAGTGAGACATAACCCGGAAAAGCATATAGTTTGGAGGCAGCATAGCATTTTAGTGCAGAAGGGAAACTTTTTGCTTGCCTTTTCATTTCACAGTTTATAAGGTCTTTTTAAAGGATTAATTGAATTCTTTGAGGAGATAATAAACAAGTTAGACAAAGGTGAGTCAGTGGATATGATCTCTTTGGGTTTCCAGAAGGTGTGAGGTTAAAGGATTTTTTTCAGGAATGGCAGCTGGTGACTAGTGGAGTTCCACGAGTGGTCAGTGTTGAGACCACAACAATTCACATTAACTAGTAACACTCTGGAGAAAGGAACTGAGGGCATTGTTGCTAAGTTTGCAGATGACACAAAGATTGGTGGAGGGACAGGAAGTGTTGAGGAAGTGGGGAGGCTGGAGAAGGACTTTGGCAGGCTAGGAGATTGGGCAAAGGAAGTGGCAGATGGAATACAATGTGGGAAAGGGTGAGATGATGCACTTTGGTACAAACAATAAAGGAGGTAATTATTTTCTAATTGGGGAAAAGCTTCAAAAATCTGAAGCAGAAAGGGACTTAGGACACCTAGTTCAGGATTTGTGAAGAAAGTGCTGGCATTGGTGGTGGTGATAGTGGGGTCCACAGGAGGTTTACAAGAATGATCCCAGTGATGAAAGGCTCATCAAATGAGGAGTGGTGGAAGATTCTGGGTGTGGATTCAGTGGGAGTTTAGAAAGATGAGGGGGAATCTTATTTAAACATATAGAATACTAAGAGGCCTGGATAGAATAGATTTGGGGAAAAAGTTCCCACAAGTAGGAGAGACCAGGACTTGAGGGCACAGTCTCAGAGCGAAGGGACCACCCTTATGAACAGAGTTGAGGATGAAATTCTTCAGCCAGAAGGTGGTGAAATCTTTGGAACCCAATGATACAGAAAGCTGTGGAGGCCAAGCCATTTAATCCAGAGATTGATAGGCTCTTGATTAGTAAGGGGGTCAAGAAGATTAAGTCACAAAGGATTTCTGGTGTGTTACTAAATTGATTACAACACTTGCTTTGACTTAGAAGACAATGGGTTAGTTGTGGAGATGTGCTTTTCTGTCTGGAAGTCTGTGACCAGTGGTGTTCCACAAGGATCAGTGCTGGGGCTTCTGTTGTTTGTAAAATATAAATGATTATGGATGAAAATGTAGGTTTTGTGATTAGTAGATTGGCAGATGGCATGAAAATTAGTGGAGTTATAGACAATGAGGAAGGCTAACAAACAGTGCAGCAGAATATAGATTGGCTGGAATGTTGGGCAGAGAAATGGCAGATGGAGTTTATTATGGACAAGTCATAGAGATGTACAGCATGGAAACACAACCTTCGGTCCAACCCGTCCATGCTAACCAGATATCCCAACCCAATCTAGTCCCCCCTGCCAGCACCCGGCCCATATCCCTCCAAATCATTCTTATTCATATACCCATCCAAATGCCTCTTAAATGTTGCAATTGTACCAGCCTCCACCACTTCCTCTGGCAGTTCATTCCATACACATACCACCCTCTGTGTGAAAACGTTGCCTCATAGGTCTCTTTTATATCTTTCCCCTCTCACCCTAAACCTATGCCCTCTAGTTCTAGACTCCCCAACCCCAGGGAAAAGAATTTGTCTAATTACCCTATCCATGCCCCTCATAATTTTGTAAACCTCTATAAGGTCACCCCTCAGCTTCCGACGGTCCAGGGAAAACAGCCCCAGCCTGTTCAGCCTCTCCCTGTAGCTCAAATCCTCCGACCCTGGCAACATCCTTGTAAATCTTTTCTGAACCCTTTCAAGTTTCCCAACATCTTTCCGAGAGGAAGGAGACCAGAATTGCACGCAATATTCCAACAATGGTTGTGTCGATGGTGATACATTCTGGGAGGTCAAATGCAAGAGGAAAGCATACAATAAATGGTAGGACCTTAAGAACACTTATATATTGTGGGATCTTGGGGTGCAAGTCCATAGCTTCTTGGAAGTGGCAACACAAGTAGGTGAGGTCAGAAAGGCAGTGTATGGCATGCTTGTCTTCTTCAGTCGGGGCACTGAGTATAAAAGTGGCAAGTTATATGGCAGCAGTTTAAAAAAAAACCTTCAGTTAGGCCACATTTGGCCAATTGCGCGCAGTTCTGGTCACCACATTATGAGAGGGATTTGGAGGCTTTGGGGAGGGTGGAAGAGAGGTTGAACAGGATGTTGCCTAGATTGGAGGGTATATTAGCTGTAAGGAAAGGTTGGATATACTGAATTGATTTTGCTATAGCACCACAGGAGAAGTGGCAATCTGACAAAAACATATAGAATTATGCGAGGCTTGTTGGAACTTTTTTCCCCCAGGATGGAAATGTCAAATACAAGGGGGGATAGGTTTAAGGTGACAGGGAAGAAGTTTAAAGGAGATGTGCGAGTCAAGTTTTTTGTTTACACAGAGGGTGGTAGGTGCTTGGAATGTGTGCTGAGGAGAAACGATAAAAGCAGAGATGATAACAATATTTAACAGGCACTTAAATGACACATGAACAGGCAGGGAATAGAGGGCATGGACCATGTGCAGACAAGTGGGATTAGTTTAGATTGGCACCATGGTGGACACAGACATGATGGGCTGTACTGTTCTATGTTCTACATTGAACTGTGCACAATCTCAGAACATCCCAAAGCACTAAACAGCTAACAAACTATTGTTGCCATATGGGAAAACTATACACCAATTTACACAGAATCCTAAAAGCAGTAAGATTAATAACCAAGATTATCAGTGTTTGCTTATGTTCATTGAGACATTAATCCAAGTCAGGACTCTGGTAGAAGTATCTCCTCCCCTTTATTGAAAAGTTCCCTGGGATCTTTGATGCCCAGGTGAGACAGTAGTTGTGTGCTGACATCATTTATCACCTGAAAGACTGCACAAATGCAATGAATTGTCAAAGTAGTTTGTGTGTTCAAGTCTAGGATTGGCTCTTGAAGTGACAATTTTATTGAATGTAGTGCTAAAGCATCTCATAATAAGGAAGGCATATGGAATTTTGACATTTTTGCTAAAGGAATAGAATATAAAAGTTGGGAAATGTTGTTTCAGCTGTACAAAGCAATATTGAGACCACACCTGGAGTATATATACCATTTTGATTCCCTTAAGTAAGGAGGGATGCAGCTTTATTGGGAACAGTTCGGAGGAAGTTCAGATTGCTTCTAAAGGTGAGGGGTTTGTCTTATGAAGGGAGACTGGACAGTTTAGACCTACATTCTCTGGAGGTTAGAAGAAGGGGAGGAGATCTGTATGTAAGTTACCTCACTGAGCTTAAAGGTTACAGCACTGATGTAGAAAGGATGTTTCCTCATGTGAGGTAATCTAGAATGATGGGTCATAGTTTTCGGCAAAGTAGCAGCAGATTTAAAACAGAGATGATGATAAATTACTTCTCTCAAAGGGTCATCAAACTGTGGAATTCACTACCCACAATACAGTGATTGATGAGACATTGAGTAAATTTAAGGAGGGGTTAGACAGATTTTAAATTAATTAAAAAGGGTTATAGAGAGACCGTAGTAAAGTGGAGTTGAGGTCAAGATGAGATCAGTGTGGTACATGCTACTATTGCTGTTAATCAAAGTTGTACAAACTTATTCAAATTAGGATCGTTAATTACCTCAGGGGAATCTTCAGGCAATGAAAAACCTTCATAATCTGTATCCTCAGATTTTGCAGACATTTCTTCTTCCTTCAGTTCACCTATATATTCAACAGTATCAGGTGTCTTCACAAAATGTGTACCTTTCCCTGTCCAAGAAATAAAAAAAACCTTTCCTTTAAAACAATGATACAATGAAGCTTGAGACTCCCCGAGTGCCCTTTCATTTCTGGGAACCACTCAGATTAAATAGATTGATATCACTCCTCTGTTAACTGCACTCCCTCAGTTAACAGATAAACACCTGTTTATCAGAATTACTATTATGCATTTATTTGAATACTTTACCTTCTTCTATATTATAAACCACTTTAGCCAACTAATCGCCTGATAAATGTGAGGCTCTTTACAGGTGTATATATTCTCACCAGGCTCTTTACTTGTATTTTTAAAGTTATAAATGATTTCCACCAAAGCACTAAGTACAGTCAAGCTTCTGACAAGTGTCCATTCAAAACAACACAACTATTACATAATAGGTATTCTGGTAAATACATATAATCGGTTATGACACAATAACATTTTAGAGTGTTGCAAGATCACCGAATTCTGAAGGGAAATGACTGTAGTTCAGTTTTGAACTTTTAATGCTTTGTTAAGCTAAGAGATTTCAGTGGATAACTACAGAGTTTTCTAGTTCCTCCATCACTCTCAGTAACAGAATAGTTCTTGGTTAAAAATAGGACAAACCAAGTGCAGAATAAAATTACATGTTCTCATCCCCACAAATGTGCCTGAACCATAAACTTGTAAGAGCTTTCTGTAATGCATCAGTGCAAATTTTCTGTTTACCACAACAGCTGATTTATGATCTGGACACTCACACAGCAGGTTTATACATAATTAACAACAGAGAAACGGACTCCTAGCTCATAAGAACAGTAGAACTACAAACAGGAGTAGGCCATCCGGCCCTTCGAGCCTGCTCCACTGATCTTTTCATGGCCTCAGCTCCACTTACCCGACCTCACACTGTAACCTTTAATTCCCTTATTGTTCAAAAAAAAATTTAGCTTTAAAAATATTTACTGAAGTAGCGTCAACTACTTCTCTGGGCAGGGAATTCCATAGATTCACAACCCCCTGGGCGAAGAAGTTCCTTCGCAATTCCTAAATGTAATGCTCCTAATTTTGAGGCTATGCCCTGTTGTCCTAGTTTCACCTGCCAGTGGAAACATCTTCTCTACTTCTTTCTTAATCCTATTCCCTTCACAATTTTATATGTTTCTATAAGATGCTCCTTCCTCCTTCTAAATTCCAATGAATGTAGTCCTAGTCTACTCAGTCTCTCCTCATAAGCCAACCCCCTCAACTCCAGAATCAACCTAGTGAACCTCCTCTGCACCGCCTCCAGTGCTAGTACGTCCTTTCTCAAGTAAGGAGACCAACACCGCACAGTATTCTAGGTGTAGTCTCACCAGCACCCTGTACAGCTGCAAAATAACCTCCCTACTGTTAAACTCAATCTCTGTAGCAACGAAGGACAAAATTTCATTTGCCTTCCTAATTACCTGTTGTACCTGCAGACCAATCTTCTATGATTCATGCGCAAGGACACCCAGGTCCCTCTGCATAGCAGCATGCTGCAACTTTTTACCATACAAGTAATAATCATTTTTACTGTTACTCCGACCAAAATGGATGATTTCAAATTTATTACCATTGTATTCCATCTGCCACACCTTTGCCCACTCACTCAAAGTACCTATGTTCCTCTGCAACGTTTCACAGTCCTCTGCATACTTTGCTCTGTCACTCATCTTAGTGTCATCTGCAAAATTGACACACTATACATGGTCCCCAATTCCAAATCATCTATGTAAATTGTGAATAATTGCAGTCCCAACACTGATCCCTGAGGCACTCCACCAGTTACTGATTGCCAAGCAGAACAGCACTCAGTTATCCACTCTTTTACTTCCTGTTAGTCAACCTATCTTCTAACCATGCTAATACTTTACCCCTAACACCATGCATCCTTATCTTATGCAGCAGGCTCTTGTGCAACACTTTGTTGAAGGCCTTTTGGAAATCTAGGTACACCACATCCACTGAGTCCCCATTGTCCACCTTGCTCATAATGTCTTCATAGATTTCCAAAAGATTAGTTAAGCATGACCTGTCCTTCATGAGCCCATGCTGCATCTGCCCAAAGGGACAATTTCTATCTAGTTGCCTTGCTATTTCTTCCTTGATGATAGACTCAAGCATCTTCCCCAGGACAGAGGTTAAGCTAACTGGTCTATAATTCCAAATCTTTTGCCTACTACCCTTTTTGAACAGTGGCATCACATTTGCTGTTTTCCAATCTGCTGGAACTGCCCCAGAGCCAACAAATTTTGGAAAATTAGCACAAGTACACCCGCCATCTCTTTTGATAATCTGGGATGCATTCCATCAGGGCCAGGAGACACGTCTATCCTTAGCTCCATTAGCTTGCCCAACACTACCTCACCAGGATAATGATTGTTTCCAGGTCCTCACCTGCCTTTGTCTCTTTGTCAATTACTGGCATGTCATTAGTATCCTCCACTGTGAAGGCTGACAAAAAATACATGTTCAATGCCTCAGCCATTTCATCATATCCCATGACTAAATGCCCCTTCTCATCCTCTAATGGACCAACATTTAGTTTAACCACTCTTTTTTTGTTTTACATGTTCAAAGAAACTTCTGCTATCTGTCTTTATATTCTGTGCTAGTTTTTTTTCCTGTTCTATTTTACTGTTCTTTTTGTGGTTTTCTGCGCACCTTTAAAGCTTTCCCAATCTTCTAGTTTCCTGCTGATCTTAGCCATATCGTATGCCTTCTCTTTCAATTTGATAGCCCTTCCTTATTTCCTTGGACACCCATGGCAGATTACCCCTTTTCTTACAGTCCTTCCTTTTCACTGGAATATACTTTTGCTGAGTACTTTGAAAAATTGCTTTGTAAGTTCTCCACTGCTTGTCAACTGTCCCACCATAAAGTCTTTGTTTTCAGGCTACTTAGCTAACTTCTTCCTCATCCTATTGTAGTCTCCCTTGTTTAAGCACAGGACTCTGGTATTAGATTTTATCTTCACACTCTCCACCTGTATTCTAAATTCAACCATTCTGTGATCGTTCCTTCCAAGAGGATCCCTAACTATGAGGCCATTAACTATTCCGGTCTCATTTCACAGGACCAGATCTTGGATAGCTTTCTCCTTCACTGGTAAACTATTGCGGTACACTCAACAAACACCTCCTCAAGGCTACCCTGACCAAGCTGGTTCAAACAATCAACATGTAGAAAAAAATCCCTCCATGATAATTGCTCTCCCATTTTTACAAGGATTAGTTATTTCTTTGTTTATTGCCTGCCTCAATGTGATGTTAATATTTGGTGGCCTATAGACTATGCCTATCAGTGACATTATCTTCTAATTTCCACCCAAATGGATTCAAACCTTATTCTCCATAGAACCTATACCATCTCTCAGCACTGCCCTGATGCCGTCCTTGAATATCAGAACTACACCACCTCCCTTACTTTCCTCTCTGCCCTTCCAAATAGTCAGATACCACTGCATATTTAATTCCCAGCTGTGACCATGCTGTAACCATATCTCCATAATGGCTACTAAATCTAATTCATTCATGATGATTTGTGCCAATAACTCACTGATCTTGTTATGAATGCTATGATCATTCAGATAAAGTGCCCTTATGCTCAATGGGACTGTGCTGACTTTTACACTCCAAGTGAGCCTTTTATTCTTTTCACTCTGCCATTATATTTCTTTAAACCCTGTCTCCTTTAGGGATGTACCAGCATACTCCAAAACGGCATCCATCTCATTCCACTTTTCATCTGAATGCTTCAGACAACCATTTTGAATTTACAAGGCCCAATCTCTTCAGTTTTCAATTCCATCCCTCTGCAGTCTGTTTAAACACATTCTGAGAATATTGTCCAGATATATAAATTGCAGGAGCAAGAATTGAATTTTCCAGACTCAGTTGACAGTATGCTGTGCTTGAAGCCATAGCCATACCTGTGTGCTATTACTGCTTTTGGTCTTTTTGCCATTTGCCATACAATTTAATTAAAATTCCAAGTGCTAGTGGTGAACGTGCAAAATACGTGTGTCTAAGCAGGAGGGAAACATTTTATTGGTGAAACTTACCATTACATGGCCATGACTAGTGGGTTATAAAGAACCTCCTGGAGAAAGGAAAGATTCTGGTTCCTGGTTACAACTTTGTTGCCAAAGGCAGTGGCTGTCTACTGTAATATATCCCCTGAATGTTTGCACCTTGTCTATAACCCCAAACCATCACCGCTCCACCTCCCCATAACGCAGGAACCCCAGACTTTCTGGAGCAGGCCATCTGGTCCATTGAGTCAATTCCAACTCAGGGATTCCCTTGTCTCTCAAAACTCAAACTGAATAATTCAATGACTCAGTCTCCACTCTTTTCTGAGGAAAGGAATTCTACATATTAATGAACCTGAGAAAACGTTCTCCATCTTAAAAGAGAGCTGACTTACCCTTTGTGTCTACTAGTTCTAGTCTTCTCCAAAGGAATTTTCCTTCTGGTATGCGTCCCCATCAGGAACAGGCCTAACATGTTCAAACGTTCTACATACGATAAACCCTTCATCTCTGGTATCTTCCTGAAGTGCTTCTAATTTAATAAAATTTTGCTTTTCAATAAGCAGAAGAATGCTACTGGGACTGGAGAGTTTGAACTATACAGAGAGGCTGGATAGGCTGGGAGAACTTTCCCTGGAACATCAGTGGCTGAGAGGTGACCTTTTAGAGGTTTATAAAATCATGAGGGCAATAGAAAGAAAAAATAGCCAAGGTCTTTTCCCCAGGGTAGGCGAGTCCAAATCAAGAACATAGGAAAGTACAGCACTACAGGCCCTTCGGCCCACGATGTTGCGCCAAGGTTAATCTTAACGTAAAATATAGTAACTTAACCTACGCACCCCTCTACTCACCGCTATCCATGTGCATGTCCAGCAGTCGCTTAAATGTCCCTAATGACTCTGCTTCCACCACCACAGATAGCAATGCATTCCATGCATTCACAACTCTCTGCGTAAAGAACCTACCTCTGACGTCTCCTTTATACCTTCTTCCTAATATCTTCAAACAATGACTCCTTATACCAGTCAATCCTGCCCTGGGGAAAAGTCTCTGGCTATTGCCTCTATCTATTCCTCTCATTATCTTGTATGCCTCGATCAGGTCTCCTCGCTTCCTCCTTCTCTCCAGTGAGAAAGGTCCGAGCTTATTCAAACTTTCTTCATACGGCAAGCCATCCAGTCCGGGCAGCATCCTGGTAAACCTCCTTTGCACCCTCTCCAAAGCCTCTGTGTCTTTCCTATAGTAGGGTGACCAGAACTGGACACAATATTCCAAATGTGGTTTCACTAGGGACTTGTAGAGCTGTAGCAAAACCTCGCGGCTCTTAAACTCGATCCCCCTGTTAATGAAAGCCAAAACGCCATATGCTTTCTTAACAACTCTATCCACTTGGGTGGCAACTCTGAGGGATCCCTCTGTTCCTCTGAGACTGCATAGATTTAAGCTGAGAGGGGAAAGAGGGGCAACATTTTCCACACAGAGGGTGCAGCATACATGGAATGAACTGCCAGAGAAAGTGGTAGATGCAGGTACAACATTTAAAAAGACAATTTGACAGGTATGTGAATAGGAAAAGTTTAGAGGGATGTGTGCCAAATGTGGGCAAATGGGACTAGATTAGTTTGGGAAGCCTGTATGAGTTGGATCAAAAGGGACTGTTTCTATGCTGTATGACTCTACGTGTATCTTTGAAGTATAATCACTATGATTATACCCGGTTTCCTCCGGGTGCTCCGGTTTCCTCCCACCATCCAAAGATGTGCAGGTCAGGTGAATTGGCCATACTAAATTGCCTGTAGTGTTAGGTAAGGGGTAAATGTAGGGATATGGGTGGGTTTCGCTTCGGCGGGTCGGTGTGGACTTGTTGGGCCGAAGGGCCTGTTTCCACACTGTAATCTAATCTAATCTAAATGTAGGGACATATGGTATCACAAATAGTGAAGCTATAAATCTTTAAGTAATTGGGCTGAACTGGATGATGGCAGTGGCACATTACAGCCACCTGTCATACAACACATCCAATACAGGAACCAAATACCAGACACAGTGTATACCAGATAAGCAATGGGACACCTCCTGTTTTGCAAAATGAGTGCAGAATTTCACTCATATTCTGTTTTCTCTATTGGTTGAGGGATAAATGAAGTCACCATAGTCCCTGAGGACCATAAGGCTTTTCTTTTAGAAAGGGGCAAGATTGAGAAGGCGGGGCCTTCATGGCAACCTCAGCCAATGCAGATTGAATCCATGCTGTTGGTGTCACTCCACAGCGCAAGCTAGTCATCCAGCCAAGTTAACATTAGGCAAAGAAATATGTTTCCGCTATACTTTCCAACCCTGTCATTCTAAACAGCAAATAGTAGCAAATGTGAGTCCACACGCAAAAGCATAAGCATTCCCAGATAATCCAGTCAATACTGATCAGATAAAACAAATATTCATAATTGATCCAATGGTCAAGATTTAACACTAAGGAATTCAGCGTCCCATGGCAATCCATTGGAAATATGATTTCAGATCAATATGTCAGGGCAATTATAATCCAGATGAAATCCAAAGTGAAGTGAATGGAGGAAATCATTCTGGATCTTTCAGTCTATAGTCCCCTACAAATGGAATGCCAAGCAATTGCAAAGGAGTTGGTAACAAAAACAGTTTTTGCAACATTACTTTCATTAGCCATATAAACAACGATACAGCACAGTTTTAAGTTCAGTTAGCATCAGTTAGTGATCAATTTAATTCAAAATAAACAGACTAGAATTGTGAGAAAAATAACTGACCAACCCTCAACCCCAAGAGGTTACCTGGAGTGTCTTTTGGTGTTGAGTTTGTTGGATTAAAAGAAAAATATTTATTGACTTCCTGCTGAACAACATCACTTAAAGACTTCAGGACTTCAGCTTCTGGGTCAGAGATACCTACAATAAGTAGATGTCAGAAAAAAAGAGATTTAGTAGAGATTGTGGTGAAATAGTACTGGGGCATGCAGCTATTTTACTTTATGGCTACATCATTTACCACATGCCTACTTTGTGCCTTAAATACCCACAGCACCTTTGCAGCACAGCCCGAGGTGCCTGTTTGATCCACTGTGCCAGGTCATAAAGGCAAGTAAAACATTTCTTGGTGGGCCAGAATGTTTAAGCTAACTAGGAAAAGGCTGAAAAGAGGGAGTAGCATACACACTGAGTAAAAGGTAAAGTGACCGCAGTCCTTTCGGACTGCAGGGCTGCTTTCTCTGCAGAGAGAGATGACTGGTAGTGGTTTAATGTGACCAGACCTCCGACAAGGGAAGAGTTTGATAAGGAGAATGCTTCAGGTTAACCTCGCACAGTACAGGAATCAAACCCATGCTGTTGGCATCACTTGCATCACAAACTATTCATCCAACCAAGTGAGGTAACTGACACCTGCTCACACTCAGTTCATACTAAAACACAGGTTGGAAAAATGGGAATATCTTTGCTGCCATTCTCTAATCTCAAAATTGCCATAGATGTGAAGTCTAAAAGATTGTTATGCTTTGGGGGTGTGCGAAATAAAATAAAAGGGGTTACTTAACAATTGCATAGTCCACCTCACAATGGACCTGGGTGATGTAGCTGTTAAAAGATGAAAGGAAGATCCTTGCTGGAAAATTGTTGCAAGAAGTTCGCATTTGAATATAATGGCAGCATCTGTGTTTACAGTGGTTGGACTGCTAGTCTCCAAAGTCCAAGGAAGGTGTTGAAAATTGTAGCCATTTCGTGGAGGTGCCGGTGTTGGACTGGGGTGGAGAAAGTTAAAAATCACAACACCAGGTTATAGTCCAACAGATTTATTTGAAAACACTGGTTTTCGGAGCACAGAATTTATAGCAAAAGAACAGTGTCGTACAATTGATGTGATGTATTGAATAAACCAATTTCACATCAGTTGTATGACACTATGTTCTTTGGTATAAATTCTGTGTCCTATGATCCTGCCCCACTAGCTACCTGATGAAGGAGCAGCGCTCCAAAAGCTAGTACTTTCAAATTAAAATGTTGGACTATAACCTGGTGTGATGTTTAACTTTGAAAATTGTAAACAGTTATGCTTCAAATAGCTAATTTCATTTGAAGATAAGAGAGTAGAGGTCTCAAGGATAACTAGTCAATGTTTCCAACTGGATTCAAAGGACTATGTGATTCATGTTGCAACATAGAGAGGATTGAGAAGAGAAGGATTTCTAAGGTACCCATGAAACTCTCAGACACAGGCAGTCAGTGAGGATCTTGGAGAGAGGGAGCAGTCAGTGGTTGAATGTCTCTATGGACTACCATGAAAAAATGTAGGTGGGGGTTTGGACTTGGAATGATAAAACCTGCTTCATAGGGACTTAAAATGAAGATGGAAGATTAGCTGAGCTTGTCAATAAACACTTATAATGGAAGACATTTCCAGAGTTAACAGGAACCAAGTTGGGAAAGAAACAGTAGTAAACCATTGGGAGCCAAGAACCAATTTGGACTTGGTCTAGGAATATTGATTGACTGGTCAAGGGACAGTGTAAAGTACACTTGTCAAACTAGTTTATTAGCTGTGTTAGAAGTAAAAGGGAATGTTCTGTTGTGTTGTTGAAAATATACATTGTCCAAAATAACAGTGGATAATCATGGTACTTTTAATCTGGTCATTGTAATAAGTCTTAAAATGTGAAATCTTGTTATATAACATTTTCAGTTATGAACTGACAGTTCAATTTAATTTTACCGGTTAACAGTTTCTATAGAGATGGTAAAGTGTTCTGCTGTTTGATTGATTAGGCATCTACAGCACTTTGCCATAATTAGATAAATCGAAAGAAATAAATTACAATCGCTGACCTTCACTGTGGCAGACACAACAAAAAACAGCCATTTGATTGGTTTCTTATTGGGATTCTTAAATATTTGACACGTGTTAGTCAATTGGTTCAAGCAATTATTTGCAACATATTCTTGAAGATAATGCACTGATCGGGTTTAAAGAATTGCATAAAATAAACTCAATGAGACTCAGTTTTTTCATACCTGTATGGTGCTGCACTTTGGAGAAAGAATCTTTAGAATCAGCATCTTTGGTTGTACTTCTCATTTCGCTGGAGGATTTTGCTCTGGAGACAGTTAAATTCACTAATCCTTTGGCTTTGCGGATTGTTGTCACTGCTTTAGTGTGGGACATTCCAACTACACATTCCCCATTTACCTATGATTGAAGATCATAGGTGATGATAAGCAAGTCACAAATGATCACTGCAAATTTTTTGCTATTTAATATGATTACTCCCCACAGTTACTGTCTAAGAGAGAAGAAAGGGAGAAGGAATTGAGATGAAATAAGCACAACAGTATTAGTAAATGCTAATAATTTGAATATCTTACCCCAGACTAAATGCATTATCAATTTGCATATTTACTCTCCATCTGTGCGTTTTCCTTGTTAGCTCTTAAGGCAAAAAAATGAATTGATTTCCAGCTTTTAAAAAATAATTCTGGTAAAACTGTTTGACCTTTATGGGAAGGAGAGGGAGTATAAAACTAGCGAAGTCCTGATACAACTGCAGGACATTTGTACGTTACAATTTTGCCTAAATTTTTGAGAGGAGGTAAATCTTTTAATTAACCAGTTCAGATACATGTCTGGGCCAGGTGGGACTTAAACCCATGCCTGCTGTTTAAGAAGAGGCACACTTGCATTGCAGGCAGTACAGTGAAGAATCAGTAATTGATTCCTGGGCATAAGTGGTTGTGTTTGAGCAGGTTGAGATCATACTTACTGAAGTTGGAAGAATGAGGTGATCTTACAAGATTCTGATGAGTCATGGCAGAATGGATGTCAAGAATGCTTTACCTCTTAGGGAAATATAGAACTAGGGAACAAAGTTTCAAATTAAGGGTTTTCCATTTAAGATGGAGATGAGGAGAAATTTCTTCTCTCTGAGGGTAATCGTTCATTTGGAATTCTTTAATTTCAAGAGCTGAGCAGCTGGATCAGATAAGTATCCTGTCTATCAGAGAGTCAAGGCCAGCATTTACTTCCCTTTCAGAAATGACCTCGAGAAGGGCATGGTGAGCTGCACTCTTGAGCTGCTTCAGTTTGTGAGGTGCAAGAACACCTAAACTACTGTCAGGAAGGGGGGCTTCAGGATTTTGACAGTGAAGCAGTGGCAAAATTCTTTCAGGTCAGGATAGTATGTGGCTTGGGAGGGGAACTTGCAGGTGGTAGGGCTCCCATCCATCTGCTGTCTTTGTCCTGCCAGGGTAGTGTCGCGGGTTTATAAGTAGGCTTGGTGATTTATTGTGGTACATCTTGAACATGGTATGAACTACTGCCACTATATACCACTAGTTGTGATTCAAAGTTTGAACTTGGAAGGTGGTGGATGGAGTGCTGATTGAGCAGACTGCGTTATTGTGGATAGTGTTGAATTTCTTGATCATTGGAACTGCACTCATTCAGACAAGTGGAGAGTATTCCATCAAACTCCTGACTTGTGCCTTGGAGATGGCAGACAGGGAGACAGGCGCTCATGACTGCACAATGATTAGCATCATTTATGAGCCTTTAGATACTGAAACAGTTCATGTCCATTCGTCATGTAGCAAGTCCTGGATAAAATGCAGGTTGAGTCTAATAAATTGCAAATAACATATGTAACATACATGCCAGGCAATGACCATCACCCTTTGACATTTAATGTCATGACCAGCACTGAATCACCCACAGGCAGAGTCCTATGTTTACCAGTGACCAGCCACATGGCATCAGGTCAGAGGCCAGGAATCGAGCAACAAATAAGGTCAGAAATAGGGATGTTGACTGATGATTGATCAACTCCAGCACCATTTGCAATGACTCAGATATCAAAGCAGTCTATGTCTAAATGTAAGAGCTGGATGTTGAGCTTGTGTTGACAAGTGACCACATTCATGCCACAAGTGTGTCTGGCAATGATCATGTCGCACAAGAGAGAATCAAACCTCTGTCGTTTGACAGTTACCAACATCATCATCACTGAATAACCTACCATGGGGTTATCATTGACCAGAATCTGAATTGGTCGAGCCATGGAAATAATATGGCCATCAGGTCAGAGGCAGATCAGACGCATGGAGTACGAACAGGCAGAGAGTAATTCACCACATGACTCTCTAAAAACTGTCCACCATCTGTAAGGCACAAGCCAGGAATGTGATGGAATACTCTTAGTTTACTTGGTTGAGTGCAGCTCCAACAGCACAAAAGAAGCTTGGCACTATCCAGGACAAAGCAACCCCTTGATTCACTTTTTACCGCCAATGGACAGTAGCAGCAGCGTGCAATGCAGTAAGGTGTCGTTGTCATCACCATCATCGGTGGTCCCTCACAGACCAGGATGACTCTCTTCCACTCTCTGAGTGAATCCGTAGGTGATTGTACAAACCTATGTGCCTACCATAGGCTCTGTTACACTTGGGGCGGGTGGTGGTCATGGGAAGGGGTGGGTGGGGCATTGGTGTGGCAGCGTGCTCCATTTGCCTGGCTTCCATTTTTTCCCTGGCGGCAAGTCTTGAGGTGATCGGCCCCTTCCTGGATGCTCATTCTTCACTTTCGACGGTCTTGGGCCAGTGATTCCCAAGTATCTGTGCGAATACCACAATTCACCAGTGAGGCCTTGGAGGGATCACTGAAGCGCTTCCTCTGTCCACCTGGGGCTCGGCCACCATTTCGGAGCTGGGAATATAGCGCCTGCTTGGGGAGTCTTGTGTCAGTCATGCGGACGACATGCCCAGCCCAGTGCAGCCGATCAAAAGTGGTCAGTGCTGCGATGCTGGGGATGTTGGTCTGGTCGAGAACGCTGATGTTGCTGCATCTTTCTTACCAGCAGATTTGCAGGATATTGCACAGGCAGCTTTGGTGGCACTGCTCCAGTGCCTTGAGGAGTCTGCT
Source organism: Chiloscyllium plagiosum (assembly GCF_037043375.1). Classification (NCBI taxonomy): domain Eukaryota; kingdom Metazoa; phylum Chordata; class Chondrichthyes; order Orectolobiformes; family Hemiscylliidae; genus Chiloscyllium; species Chiloscyllium plagiosum. The sequence continues at coordinate 38,544,426 of NW_028270139.1, read as the reverse complement.
GTAGATATTTCATGTCTCAGAGTCATATAGAAGGGCGGGAACCACCGCAGCTCTGTAAACCATGATCATGATATTGGACCTGATGTCATTGTCTTCAAAACCCCTTTTCCTCAGCTGGCTGAAGGCGATGCTGGATCTCTTCAACAATAGCTGCTTTGGTCGACAGAATACTTCTGGGGTACTGGAAGTGGTCAATGTTCTCCAAAGCTTTCCAGTGGACCTTGATGATTGGGGGTTTGCTCCACAATGCCAAGCTAGGGTTGGTGGAGGCCTGTCATCTTGCAGATGTTTTGGGTGAGACCCATGCTCTCAGATGCCTCCGTAAAAGTGCTTTCAATGGTTCTCGGAGGCTTCACATACACAAGTATCATCTGCATACTGCAGTTCAATGACACTAGTTGGGGTGACTTTGGTTTTGGCTTGAAGTTGGTGGAGGTTGTATAATGTCCCACAGGTTCTGTAAGTTAGCTCCACTCCAGTGGGGAGCTTGGTGGTGGTGAGGTGGAGCATTGCAGCGAGGTAGATCAAGAGCAGTGTTGCGCCGATGACATAGCCTTGCTTGATACAGGTCTAAGTAGGGAACTGGTTGGTGATGGAACGATTTGTCATTACCATGACTTGCATTTCATCATGGAGCAGGCGAATGAGTGTACAAGGTGTACAAGATGCAAATTCACCAAGAATCTATTGACAGTACCATCCAGCCCCACGAATACTATCATCTGTAAAGGCAAGGGCAGCAGAGGCATGGGAACATCCCATCTGCAAACTCCCTCCAACCTACACATCACTTCAAAACATACTGGCATTCCTTCACTGTCATTGGATCAAAATTATGGAACTCCCTTTCTAACAGAAATAGGTGCCACTACACCAAATGGCTTGCAGTGGTTCAAGGAAGCAGTTCACCACACATTCTCATGGTCAGTTAGGGATGGTAAACAATGCTGGTCCAGTCAGCAAAGCATACATTCCCTGAATGAATGAATGAATGAATGAAAGACAATCAAGAACAAAGGTTTAAAAATTTAAAAAAAAAGAGAAATTTACTTCTTTCACAATGTGAAAAAGAGAATAGAACCAATGTAGTGTGGGTAACAGGAGCACCTATCACAATCACTTGCATGGAGGATATGCCACTATTACCAATCTCAGAATTTGTAACTTATACTTTTGTCAGTACGCTGCTACAAGGAACTGGTGTGATATGATTTAGTTCTGAATAACAAGCATGGAGGGCCTAAAAGTACAGGAATATTTGGGATGTTGTAGTTCTGTACTATTCAAAAATAGAAAAAGGAAAAAAAATCATAATGAGGTAAAGATGGACCTTTTCCAGATTAAATGAAAGAAAATTGGCAATATCGGGCTCTTGCAGGCGGCACGGTGGCACAGTGGTTAGCACTGCTGCCTCACAGCGCCTGAGACCCGGGTTCAATTCCCGCCTCAGGCGACTGACTGTGTGGAGTTTGCACGTTCTCCCTGTGTCTGCGTGAGTTTCCTCCGGGTGTTCCGGTTTCCTCCCACAGTCCAAAGATGTGCAGGTTAGGTAAATTGGTCATGCTAAATTGCCCGTAGTGTTAGGTAAGGGGTAAATGTAGGGGCATGGGTGGGTTCCGCTTCGGCGGGTCGGTGTGGATTTGTTGGGCCGAAGGGCCTGTTTCCACGCTGTAATGTAATCTAATCTAATAGAATTATAAATCAGTGACAGGAAATAACTGAACTAGAGGTGAAAAGTATACTCAAGCCACAGGAAAGTCCATCAAAAGCTGGACTGCAAGAATCAAAAAGCAAATTTGATTACCTTTGAATTTAAAATCAATTATTTAACAGCCATCCAAGGAGTTCACACATCCTCTTTTTTAAAGAAGGACTGTCACCAAAAAAACCCTACATTTTAGTTAGCTCATCTTTCTGTTCCACCAGTATCAGAAGAAACATCAAAACTCAATGTATATCAGAACCATTATGAATGGGAACCATCAGTCTTCTTTGCACTATCAATCCATCAAATGACAATACTGGATTTGAAATCACTGCCCCTTTTTGGATATGAAGGATTTGGAACATGTCCTTACCTGCTGTGGCCTATATATGGCTCCAGACCAACAGCAATGTGATTGCCTCTTAACTGCCCTCTGAGATGGCTAACCAAGCCGTTCAATTGTATCGATCACTGAAGTGCCTTAAAAAAGGAATGAGGCTGGACAGACTACTCACCGTAAACCTAGGCACAGGAAACAAAGCAGCAATACAGCATTGTTGACCCTGCAAAGGCCTCCTTACTAACATCTAGGGGCTAATGCCAAAAATTGGACAGCTGTCTCACAGACCAGTCAAGCAAGAGCCCGATATAGTCATATTCATAGAATCATAGCTTAATGTCCCACCAATACCATCCCTGCATATGTCCTGGCTGTCTGACAGGACAGACCCAGCAGAAGGTGACAACACAATGGCATACTATTGGGAGGGAGTTGCCCTGGGAGTCTTCACCATACACTCCAACCTCAATAAGTCTTAAAGTAACAGACTAAGTATCAGCAAAGAAGCCTCCTGATGATTACCACATCCTGCCTCACCCTCGACTGACAAATCAGTACTCTTCTACATTAAAAACCACTTGGGGAAAGCACCAAGTACAGGAAGGGCACAGAATGCACTCTAAGAGCTGAACTTTAACGTCCATCATCTACAGTAAGTTCACAGTACCATTAGTGACCAAATTGGCTGAGTCCTAAAGGACATAGTTGCTAGACTGGATTTGTGGCAGGTGGTGAGAGAACCAACAAGATGGAAAACATTCTTGATCTCATCCTCACCAATGTGCCTGTGCAGGTAGTATCACAGAGACTGAATATTCCTGATGGAAACCAAGCCTTGTCTTCACATTATGTTGTATAGCACTATCACCATGCCAAATGGAATAGACTTCAAACAGATCTAGCAACTCAAGACAGGGCATCCATGAAGCACTGGGACATCAACTGCAGCAGAATTGTACTCCAACACAACCTGTAACCTCATTGTCTGGCATATCCCCCACTCTACCATTGCCATTAAACCAGGGGATCAATTCTGGATCAATGGAGAGTGCAGGAACAACAGCAGAAGCAGAAATAACTAAAAACGAGGGGTCAACCTGATAGAAGTGCAAAACTGGACTACTTGTGTGCCAGACAGTATAAGCAGCAAGTAACAGACAGAATTAAGCAATTGCATAACCATGGGATCAGATCTTAGCTCTGCAGTTCAGCCATATTCAAGACATAAATGATGGTAGACAAGTAAACGACTCACGAGAGGAAGAGACTTCATAAATGACCTGTTTCTTCATCTACAGGTACAGCCAGACATGCTAAGTTTCTCCAGTATTTGTCATTTCTATTCCCATCCTCAATGATGAAGAGGCCGAGTACATCAGTGTAACAGAAAAGGCCGGGTTTTTTGCAAACTACCTCAGCCAGAAGCACCAAATGGATGATTCATTGTGGCCTCCTCTGGTAATTCCCAGTATCACAGTTGTCAGTCTTCATCCAATTTGATTCATGCTGTCACGTGGCATGAAATGTGTGAAGGCTTTGGTTAGTGCAAAAGCTATGGGCCCTGACAACATTTCAGTAATAGTACTGAAGATGCTACAGAACTTGCAGCTCCCCCAAATACAGAGGAACCTGGATTATATGAACAACACGGGTGGGGAGTATTTTGTCGGCTAATCGAATGTTCAGATAACACTCTTTAGCCAAATACTCTTTAGCCAAACATTGGGACCTTGCGATCTTGCCGGATAATCCGAAATTTGAATGATAAAATGCAGGATAAATGAGGTTCCTTTGTACATCACTGGCATCTACATATCATTTAACAAAATTGCCTAGGTATGCCCTATACACAAAACGCAGGATAAATTCAATCCGGCCAATTCCTTCCTCATCAATCTACTCTCGATCATCAGCAAAGTAATGGAGGGTGTCATCAATAGTGATCGACCACAGCTAGTTTTGTATCCAGAAGGATCATTCAGTTCTTGACCTCACTGCGGCCTTGGTTTGAACATGCTACAAAGAGCTGAATTGCAGAGGTGAGGTGCAAATAACTGCCCTTGATATCAAGGCTATATTTGACCAAGTGTGGCATCAAGGACACTGACCAAAAGTAGAGGCCATGGGAATCAGGGGAAAATTCGCCACTGTTTGGAGCCATATCTGGCACAAAGAAAGATGATTCTGATTGTTAGAAGTTAGTTCCCTCAGTTCTAGGACATATCTGCAAGAACTCCTCAGGTTAGTTTCTTGGGCCCAACCATATTAATCTGCTTCATCAGTGACCTTCCCTTCATTATAAGCACAGAAGTGGGAATAGTCTTTGATGACTTCACAATGTTCAGCACCATTTGTGACTCCTCACATATTGAAGCAGACCATGCCCAAATGCAGAAAACCTGCACAATATCTAGGTTTAGAGTGACAAGTGGCAAGTATCGTTCATGCTGTACACTGTCAAGCAATAACCATTTCCAAGAGAGAATGTAACTATCATCCTCAACAGTCAATGACATTACAATCACAGACCAACAAATCCTGGGGGGTTACCATTGACCAGAAACAGAATTGGACTAACTATATAAATACTCTGGCTACAAGAGCAAATTAGAGGCTAGAAATCCTGCTGTGAATAACCCACCCCGCTGACTGCCTGAAGCTCGTCACAGAAACTCGGAGCAGGAGTGGGCCATGCAACCCTTGAGCCTACTCCACCACTCAATATGATCACATCTCATGCTCTATCCCAACACCCTATTTATGCTTACCTTCAAACCTCTTGATGCTTTTAAGACCTAAAAGTATATCAATCTGTTTTTTGAATATAGATTAGATTAGATTACAGTGTGGAAACAGGCCCTTCGGCCCAACAAGTCCACACCGACCCGCCGAAGCGAAACCCACCCATACCCCTACATTTACCCCTTACCTAACACTACAGGGAATTTAGTATGGCCAATTCACCTGACCCTGCACATCTTTGGATGGTGGGAGGAAACCGGAGCACCCGGAGGAAACCCACACAGACACGGGGAGAACGTGCAAACTCCACACAGTCGCCTGAGGCGGGAATTGAACCCGGGTCTCTGGCGCTGCGAGGCAGCAGTGCTAACCACTGTACCACCGTGCCGCCCACCGTGTCACCATATACTTGGTGACCTGGCCTTCACAACCTCCTGTGATGGTGAATGCCAGAGGGTGATCATCTTTTGAGTGTGCAAACGTTTCCTAAACAGCCTACCCTGCATCCTGAGGTGATGATTCTTGGTCCTAGACTCCCCAGCCAGGGAAACCATTCTTCCTGCGTCGAGTCTATCTAACCCGGTTAATATTTTATACATTTCAATCAAGTTCCCTTTCATCCTCCTAAACTCCTGTGAATGAGGCTCAGTGGAACTAATCCCTTCTCAGATGGTAGTCTTGCCATTCTGAGTATTAGCTAAGTGAATCTTCATTACTCTCCCTCCATGGCAATTATATCCTCACTTAGTAGGAAGGCTCAAACAGCACACAATACTCCAGATGCCATTTGTCCAAGGCCCTGCATAACTGCAATAAGACAGCTCTGCTTCTGAACTCAAAATCTTCTTCTAAGGAAGGCCAACATACCATTTGTCTTGTTGCACCTGCCCGTTTGCTTTCATTGACCGGTACACAAGGACACCCAGATCCCTTTGCATATCCATATTTCCCAATCCATCAGCATTTCAATAATTTAAATTTGTTTTTCACACCGACTTAACATTTATCCACATTATATTGTATCTGTCATGTGTTTGCCCAGATACTCAACTTGATTAGATCACCCTCAAGTTACCTTGTATTCTCCTCCCAACTCACAATCCAATCTTGTTTTGTGTCATCAGCAAACGTGGAAATATTGTATTTAGTTTCTTCATCTAAATCATTTGTATGTAGCACGAATAACTGGAGTCCAAGCACTGATCTCTACAGTACATTACTAGTTACGAACTGCTACTTTGAAAAAGACCCATCCTTTTCCACAGATTGTTTCTGATCTATCAACTAATTCTTGAGTATGTCAATTTATACGCCGCAGGCCCATGGTGCTTTAATTTTGCCACTTATGTGATATCAAAAGCCTTCTAAAAATCCAAATACACTTCTCTCGTTTTTATTCAATTAGTGACATCCTCAAAAAACTCCAGTAGATGAATTAAGCATAATTTTCCTTTCATAAACCTATAATGACTTTTTCCAATCTTGTGAATGCTTCCACAACAGTATTCTGTTACCACACCTTTTATAATAGGCTCTAACATTTTCCTGGAGAAAGTGAGGACTGCAGATGCTGGAGATCAGAGCTGAAAATGTGTTGCTGGAAAAGCGCAGCAGGTCAGGCAGCATCCAAGGAGCAGGAGAATCGACGTTTCGGGCATACTTTATGGACATGCTTTATGGAAAGTCTTTCACTTAAAGTCGTGATTTTCAGAAAAGTAAGTTCAACTTTAAGTGAGGCCATCGTGCACATTGAACCTGGGAAAAAGACTCTCTCAATAACGGTTTCAGCTTCAAGTGGACTTGACAACCAACCTACTGGAAAATTGACCATGGGAACCCCCACAGTTTGCTAAGACCCTCTGCTTTACTTGGACTTTATTTCAGCTAAAAAAAAAGGTTTCGACGTTTCAGATTCCTGAAGAAGGGCTTATGCCCGAAACGTCGATTCTCCTGCTCCTTGGATGCTGCCTGACCTGCTGCGCTTTTCCAGCAACACATTTTCAGCTCTAACATTTTCCTGACTATTGATGTTAGGCAAATTGATTCATAACTCCCCAAATTGTTTCTCTCCCTTCCTTTTTAAATAGAGGGGCTACATTTGCCACCCTTCAATCTGTCAGACAGCTCAAAGTCTGCAGAAGTTTGAAAGGTGATCACGAATGCACCCAAATGTTTCCAGGCTACCTCTTTTAGTACTCTAATGCTGATTATCAGATCCTGGGGATTTATGAGCCTTTAATCCTGTTAATTTCTTTAGTGCCATTTGTTTTTATTATTACTGATTTTCTTCAATTCCTTCCTCTCACTAGACATTTGGTTCCCCAACATTTCTGCAAAATTATTTGTCCTCATTTGTGAAGACAACCAAAATGCATCTTCAATTCTTCTACCAGATCACTGTTCCCCATTATAAATATCCCCATATCTAACTGAAATGGACCATGGCAACATTTATTGTCACTTTTTATGTTCTCTTCAAGTTTAGGCTCATTCACCACTTCTCCCTTCTTGATCAAACGTTTTGCCCCCTGCCCACCACATATGACACACAATTTAGGAGTGTGATGGAACATTCGCCACTTGTTTGAGAATTTTGACGTCATACAGGACAAAGAAGCCCACTTGATTACAGAAACAATGGATGATTACAGATTTATTACAGAAATTCACCAAAACTCCTTAGACGCCACCTTCCAAATCCACGGAGGTTCAGTGTTTACTGTTTTCCCTTTTAACACCACTTTGCTTTAATGTCACTAATGACAGGAAATCTCTAAGAATTGTATGATTTATTATCCAATTGGTGCCATTTGGTGCAACTCTTTAGCTGTCTCTCACAGACCTCGGGCTATTCTCAGCTTTCTGACTTGCAGCCTCTACTGATGACACATCCCTGTCTGTGGTCATCACCAGAGAATGCCCACCCACTAGGCTCCAGACCACCCAAAGGTGCCACCTGCAGTGGCCATGATACGACCACTGTCAGGCAGCATTCTTCTTCCCAAACAGGTCGTCATCACCCTCAGGACCCACCCAGAAAAGATGAAGCCACTTCAGCTGAACTCAGTGGCAACCTTTCTCCTTTCCTAGGCTTTGAAGTGCCAGGTATGACTGAGCTCCGCATCAGCACCTCATCCCTTGGTCCATGGGCAATGGTCAAGACTGAGCTTCGCAGCAAATAACTGTCCCCCAGGATAGTCAGAATCGTGAGGCTCATTCAGCAGACAGTAGCCCACAGACTGTGGATCAATGCAGGGGAATTGTCGCACACCATCTAGGCAAACCCCAGCACCTCCCCTATTCTGCCACATCAACCACAGGCTATGCCACAGGAACTCCAGCAGTACTGGCTAACATCAAAAAGAGAGCTGGAAGAAAATGTCAATGAGCTCAGCCATGACCGAAACCCCATCAGTGAGGAGCTTGAATACCAAACAGGAACAGGCCCAATGAGTGGTCAGCAAAGAGCAATATAGCGGTATCTTGGACCCCCAATAAATGTCACCAGACAGTGGCAAGGAACATTTGAAAGTCCCAGTTGGTCTCTCACGGGCCACCCAAAGAGACACTGTGCAGAGGCACTCCCCCCCCCCCCACCCCACACTTGTATACTCAACTGGAGGGAATTGAAGTAGAATGTTACGTGCTTTTTCTCTACATTAAACTTTCTTTTAACAGATTTTTAATTTACCAATGCAAGAACATTTAGAAGCTAGGTGGGAGTGCTTCAATTTTGTTCTGCTAAGTAAGGTCCTATGAAATCAAACATCAGTTTTCCCATTGACTACTATGGAAATGATGCTTTATGGAAAGTCTTTCACTTAAATTTGTAATTTTCAGGAAAGCAAGTTCAACTTTAAGTGAGGCCATCGTGCACATTGAACCTGGGAAAAAGACTCTCTCAATAACGGTTTCAGCTTCAAGTGGACTTGACAACCAACCTACTGGAAAATTGACTATAGGAACCCCCACAGTTTGCTAAGACCCTCTGCTTTACTTGGACTTTATTTCAGCTAAAAAAAAAAATGCATCACCTCTGAAACTACAAGGTTGCCACAAAAGAAGCCAAGAAAATCTTAATTTTTTTTTTCATTCATCCGTGGTTACTCTGAGTATGTGCACTACGCAAGTGGGATGTTGCCATTTTAAAGGTCAATTTTGAGGGCAGTTGTGTGATAACAAATAATTTTATTTAAAATAGAAAATCACATATAGCTTACTGCTGGGCTTGATTTAATTGGAAAAATCAATCTGAGGTTAAGAAAAAACTCTGCTTACAATCAAAATATACTAAACACAGGCAGTGGGATGAACAGTGTAGATATTTTGTGAAACAATTTCAAAATATAGGCAAAATAATGATTAGTTCTAAGAAAGTTTTTTTTAAAACAGGTCAGAAAGTAATTTTGATAGTGACCTTTATGCATTACTTCCAATAAAGCATATAATTGTAGCTAAGTGGTTGGAAAAGCCGTGTAGTATTAAGGGATCCAAAGGTTATACTGTTGAGTTTATAGAATGCATAGTAAACACATTTACACAATTAGATAAGGTTTGACATCAAAATAGAAGGTTCAGAAGCTTAGTTCAAGACAGTATGATGTTCCGTTCAGAAAGTAGAATGTCTTCTCCTTGCAGGGGAATCAAGTCTGTTCAGGGAAATCAGTCATCTCAGCAGATGTGGTTTCTAGCCTGTGGAGTTTCCAAGCCAGGAGAATTTGGATTAAAATTTTCAAGTTGCTGGAATGGAGAAAGCTTGGGCCATCACAATTGTGAAATGTTCATGAAATCACATCCGGAAAGGAATAGCAAAATTGCATCCACAGCTCAAGTAGAAGAAACACTTGAAGGTTTAAAGAGGATAAAACAGGAGTTACATGTCTCTTGGATTCAGTCTCTGATGGATGACTTTGGGAAACAGGTTGAAACTTTGTTTTTGATGTTCATGTTAAGATCTTTCTGATGTTCATAGCTTTGTTTGTGTGGGAGATTTGTTACGACCAAAGTGGACATCTTGTCACATATTAAAAGCCTGGAATCCATTTTAAATCTCATATTAGTGTCTGCTTGCAAAGTTTGTATGTTCCCAGGCTCAGTGAGGGGGCTGACCTTGCAGCTGTACTGGCACCTGATAGTGTGCTCTTTCCCAGCATGGGAATGCCCTTCTTTTACAAGAATCTATTTTAATACTAACACTTGCTTATCAGCTACTAACTAGCACTGCCCAGACACTACATGACGGAGGCTCGTGACTGGGCAAAGCACCCATTTACTCATTATACTACAATTAAGTTTGCTAATTGTTAAATGATTGTAACCTATATAATCACACAACTCTCTGTATCTCGTCGGAGTGACTTGTGAGCATTTGGTCAACTTGTCTCTCTGCATGAACTCACGAATAAACAATCAATAACTGTGGCACAATTCCTTTTCTTTAATTTAGACTGTTATGAGTGAGTCATCCACTGCATAATTCTTTTCTATTCCCACCAGTTTGTTTATTTCTTCTTTTGCATAGTAAACTTATGTTCTGCTGCCTCATGTGACTAAGTACCAAGTTAACCAACTGCAAAAATTAAACACATGATTGATCAAACCAGCCTTCCTTCTGGGATCTGATTTGTCTCGTATTACCATCAACTTGGATCGTTATTCCAAGAAGAAACACAATGTCATAGACAGAAATTATATTTGAAGAACCAGGACTGAGTACAAGAAAAGATGAGACAAATAGCAACAAAGCATTCCAAATGCATAAAGTCTGGTGAAACAGGAAAATTCAAGAGGTAAAATCTAAGGAATAATTTATTTTAATGGCAAATTTAAATCGGAAATCTAGTCTGTTCTTTAATTTAGCAATTAACTGCAAGTTACTCTTTTGATTGGATACAGTTTAATTGTAGCTTTAAACCAGGAACTTACATATATTAAGCTAAACATGGTTAATTAGATTTACAGTTTAATCCAGTTCCAGAAGACTCTGAATTAGGGGCCATTAAAGGAGGGGTCCTTCAGTGTTGCTTTGTCACATTAGACAAAAGAGGGAGGGGCTGATTAGTCTCTTACACTTTCATTGGTGAGTAGGTTTCCTCGTTAATCTCCAGGTAAAGAAAGAAAGGGGAGTAGGGGAAGAGAAGGAGGGACAGAGACTTGACCTTGTCCAGCAGTAAGAGCTACTTGTTCCATGTGGTTGAGTAAAAGGACTGTAGGGATGACAGACAAACTGACCACTGCACTGTGGTACAGGAGACCATTCAAGTGTGGAGAACTAAAAGAAAAGTGGTATAGGTAGGGGTGGAGCTTAAGGTGAAGGAACCCCGAGGGGTCAGTGACCGTAATATGACAAAACTCAGCCTGCAGTTTGAGAGGGAGAAGTTGGAATCAGATTAATAGCTTTGTGGTTGAGTTAAATTAACTACAACAAAGTGAGGGACGAACTGGCCAGAGTTGACTGGAAGGAGCACCGATCAGTGAAGCAGCAATGGCAGGAGTTTCTGGGGGCAGCAGGAATTCATCCCAAGGAGGAAGAAACGTAGTAAGGGGAGAACGAGGCAACTATGGCTGACAAGGGAAGTCAGGGACAGCAAAAAAGCAAAAGAAAAAGCAATAATGATGATTAGTGGGAAGCCAGAGGATTGGGAAACCATCAAAACCAGTAGAGAATAACTAGAAAAGCAACAAGGAAGCAGAAGATGAAAGGAGAAGAAGAAAAAATTAGCATGTAATATAAAAGAAAACTGCAAGAGGAACTGAATAGGTACTTTGCATCAGTCTTCACAATGGAAGACAACAGTAGCGTACATCAGTTGCATCAGAACTACAAGAGAATCGGGGGGCAGAGGAAAGTGTAGTGGCCATCACTAAGGAGGTTTTGAGGAGTTGAAAGTCTGAAGATTATAATTCACCTGGAGTAGATGAACTACACCCCAGGGTTCTGAAGGAGATAGCCGAGGAGATTATAGAGGCATTGCTGGTGATCCTTTAAGAATCACAGAGTTAGGGAGGGTTCAAGAGGATTTGAAAATGGTTAATGCAATATCCCTGTTTCAGAAAGGAAACAAGCAGTATACAGGAAATTGTAGACTAGTTAGTGGGACCTCAGTTGTTGGTAAGATTTCAGAGTCCATTATTAAGGGTAAGATTGCAGAGTACTTGAATCTGTTGAGTCGGCTTGGCTTTATCAAGGGGAGGTCATGCCTGACAAATCTGTTAGTATTCTTTGAGGAGGTAAGAGCAAGTTAGATAAAGGAACATCAGTGGAGGTGATCTATTTGGATTTCCAGAAGGCCTTTGACAAGGTGCTGCACAGGACGCTGCTAAATAAGATAAGAGACCATGGTGTTAATGTCAAGTATTAGCACGGGAAGATGATTAGCTGACTGGCAAAAGGCAGAGTGTGAGGATAAAGGGGTGCTTTTGAGGATGGCAGGGACAGCAGTGTTCAGGAAACAGAGGGGGTGCAGAAGGATTTGGACAGCCTAGGAGAGTGTGCAAAGTGGCAGATGGAATACAATGTGGGAAAGTGTGAGGTTATGCACTTTGGTTTTCTAAATGGAGAAAACTTCAGAAATCTGAAGCACAAAATAACGTAGGAATCCTAGTTCAGGATTCTCTTTAGGTTAATTTGCAGGTTCAGTTGGCATTTGCGAAGGTAAATGCAATGTTAGCATTAGAGGGAAGACTGTGCTGTTCTCGTTGTTCTGTTATAGGAAGGATATTATTAAACTGAAGAGGATTCTGAAAAGATCTACCAGGATGTTGCTGGGAATGGAGGGTTTGATATATAAAGATAGACTGGGACTTTTTCCACTGGAGCATGGAGATTGAGGGTGACTTTATTGAGGTTTATAAAATCATAAGGGATACAGATGAGGGGCATGACAAGGATTGTTTCCCTAGGGTTGAGGAGTTCAAAACTGGGGCATATTTTTTAAGGCAAGAGGAGAAAGATTTAAAAAGGACATGAGGGGTAACTTCTTTTTTTAAACATGTGTTCATGTGTGGAATAAATTGCCAGAGGAAGTGTACAGTTACAACATTTAAAGGACATTTGGGTAATGTCATGAATAGGAAAGATGTGGAAGGATATGGGCCAAATACAGGCAGGTGGATTAGTTTAGTTTGGGAACATGATCAGCATGGACTTGTTGGACTGAAGGGTCTCATTCCATTTGTATGACTTTGTGACAAGAGCAGGGATGCACTTCCGAGGCTGTATCAGGCTCAGATCTGATCACATTTGGAAATATTGTGAACAATTTTTAGCTCTGTATCTAAAGATGGTTGTGCTGCCTTCGAGGGGTTCTAGAGGACGTTCACAAGAATGACCTTGGGAATGAAGAGCTTGTCATCAGGAGCAGTGAGGAGTCAGGGTCTGCACTTGGAGTTTAGGAAGATTGTGAGGAGGCAATCTTATTGAAACTTACAGAATACTGAGAGGCCTAGATATTGTCCATGTGAAGAAGATATTTCCAAAAGCAGGAGAATCTAGGACTGGGGGGCACAGCCTCAGCGTAAAAGGACAACCCTTTAGATCTGAGATGAGGAGGAATCTTTTCAGTCAGAGGATGGTGAATCTGTCGAGCGCATTGCTGCAGAAGGCTGTGGAGGCCAAGACTGTGAGTGTCTTCATGACAGATAGAAAGGTTCTTGATTAGTAAGGGGATCAAGGGTCATGGGGGGTGGGGGGTGGGGGATGGGGGGTGGGGGTGGGGGTGGGGGTGGGGGGGAAGGCAGGAGAACAGGTTCAACACATCAGCCGTGACTGTATGGTGGAGCAGACTCAAAGGGCTGAATGGTTTAATTTTACTCCTATATCCTATGGTCTTAGGATATTAACTGCAAAAACCTAATCAAGGGTTAGCACTACTGGAGATGAAGATAGCAAGCTTATATTGGTGAGTCAGAATGTGGCAGAGACAAGGTTTGTGAAAGGATTTGTAGCTCGGGTGCTCGTTGCTGTGGTTCTGTTCGCCAAGCAACCAACCCAATACACACAAACGAAGTTGCATCAAGGCACTATTCAAAAGGGCCACAAGACACTGCAGCACACCAGAACTGCAAAAAGAGGAAGAGGAACACCTATACAAGGTATTCGCCAAAAACGGATATCCTCGCAATTTCATCAACAGATGCCTAAGGGAAAGACAACACAACGAGGACATGCTGCAACCCAAAGGACTAGCCACACTACCATACATCAAGAACATCTCTGAACTGACAGCCAGACTACTGCGACCACTAGGACTTATAATAGCACACAAACCAACAGCCACCCTCAGACAACAACTCACCAGAACGAAGGACCCGATACCCAGCATGAGCAAAACTAATGTAGTGTACAAAATCCCATTCAAGGACTGCACAAAACACAATATAGGACAAACAGGAAGACAGCTAACGATCCGCATCCACGAACATCAACTAGCCACGAAACGACACGACCAGCTATCCCTAGTAGCCACACACGCAGACGACAAGCAACATGAATTCGACTGGGACAACACTACCATTATAGGGCAAGCCAAACAAAGAACAGCCAAGGAATTCCTAGAAGCATGGCACTCATTCACAAACTCCATCAACAAACACATCGACCTGGACCCAATATACCGGCCACTACAGCGGACAGCTGAAACTGACAACCGGAAGCGGCAGGGACAGGCCACTATAAATGCCGGAGAAAACACCACAGAAGCGCTTCACAGGAGGCTCCCAAGCACTGAGGATGTCACCTAGACAGGGGACGAAACGTTTGCAACAAAAACTTCCAGCTCGGCGAACAGAACCACAGCAACGTGGTAGAGACAACTTTGCACTGCTTTAGATTTTATGGAGAAACTTGTTTTGGGACAGTAAAAATAAGAAAGGGAGGATGGAGGAGATCAATTTTCATAACAATAAAATTATCTTCACTAAGAACCTAGTGACATTTAAGGTATAAAAAGTCACTAGGGTTTGATGGCTTACTTTCAGGATCCTGAGGGATCTGAAGGGAGAAAACAGCAAAATATCTGACTATAATTTTCTAAAGGTGTTTTGTGCCAGAGAACCAGATAGTAGTAAGTTTGGAAGACCTAATTTTTGAAAAAAAGCAATAAGCCAATACCTTATAGCTGGATAATCTTCATTTGTGGTCTCCTTCCTATCGGAAAGATGTTGTGAAACTTGAAGGGTTCAGAAAAGATTTACAAGGATGTTGCCAGGGTTGGAGGATTTGAACTATAGGGAGAGGCTGAACAGGCTGGGGCTGTTTTCCCTGGAGCAGAGGCGGAGGGGTAACCTTAGAAGTTTACAAAATTATGAGCTGCATGGATAGGGTAAATAGGCAAAGTCTTTTCCCTGGGATCGGGGAGTCCAGAACTAGAGGGCATAGGTTTAGGGCGAGAGGGGAAAGATATAAGACACCCAAGGGGCAACTTTTTCACACAGAGGGTGGTACTTGTATGGAATGAGCTGCCAGAGGAAGTGATGGAGGCTGGTACAATTGCAACATTTAAAAGGCGTTTGGGTGGGCATATGAATAGATTGGGTTGGGATATCTAGTCGGCATGGACAAGTTGGACCGAAGGGTCTGTTTCCATGCTGCACATCTCTATTGGGAAGCTAGTGTAGTTCCTAACATGAGCAATAAACACTTGCAGAAGTATGAACTGCAACGCTCGATTGTCCTGCTTTGAAATGGAATGCCCAAAACCAGAAGCAATCTTTAATTGTGGTCCATTAAATGTTCGTACAAGTTCAACATTAGCTTCTTGCTTTTACATTCTATAGAATTCTTGGTTTTATATTTAAGGGCAGATAACATAGAAAGAAGTAGCTAATACTGATCTTGTAAAAAAATGTTTGTTTTGTCATATTTGAAGCATTATATGCAGCTTAAGCATTTCTTTAGAAGGGAAGACCTTAAAAACAACAGAAAAGACTGTAGTTCAGATTCATTGAGATATTACCAGAGATTTATGCATTAAGTGCTGATGGCTATGAAGAGAGACTCCAGAAGTTGGGATTTCTTGCTGAAGTCTAGATTAACAACTGAGTTGTTACGCGCTTACAAAATTATGGAGGATTTGTTGTGATAAATAGTTAATTTGTTTTATCTTGTTATCGGTTCATGAACCAATGGAAATATCAATAATTTAGCTAAATATTTTAATTATGATAATTGCAAAAAAATGGAGGTTATAAAGTAAAAGCTTTCGACAAAGATTGTCAAAATATTTACTTTTCTCTATAAAGTTTTTGTGAAACAAAGTACATAGTTGATTTAGAAAGAAACAGATGGATACTTAAAGCAAAATACTATACACACAGGAAAGCAAGAGGGTGCAATTGTCTTTGTGAAAAAAACAGGCCAGATGGCGGACATTACTTTTGCATTGTAATCCTCCTTGATTTGATGCAATTAACTTGCCTTGAGTAACTGGTCACCAACTTGCAGCCTTCCATCCACATCAGCTGCACCACCAGGATGAACACTCTTTACAAAAGCACCATTTTCGCCACCCACTAAGGAGAACCCTAATCCTCCTGTGATAGGCTTCTGTAGCTCAAAGTGTATCACATTATTCTATGGAGAGAGAAATAATGGCACTGAATTTCCCAATGCAATTGTGACTGCAATTTAAAACAATTAACTATATGAGGAAAAACTTTAGGATGTTTGAGAGACGGGATAAGTTTCTACAAAATTGCAGTTCTTTTGTTTCTGTTTGTTGAGTTTTGATGTCCTCGTAACACTAGTGCAAATTAATTTCTCAGAGATCAGCATTTGAAAGTACAATCAGTGACCAAAATTCTTATTTTGTCATCACTACATTGTAAGAAACACATTTCATGCAATCTCATGTCAAATTTCTTGTGTTTCTAATGGGTGTAACATTCAGAAAGAATTGGATGGTCCATAGCAAAACATGTATTAAAAAACCTTCATTGTCAAAAAGTATTTGTTAGCCAATTTTTGCAAATAATTTAAACAGTTTAATTTCTGCAAAAGTAGTTTCTCCAATTAATGTACATTGTGATAAAATATAATCTTACCTTTGGTACCTCGACAGAAGATACTTGATCACATTCATTTTGTCTGTTTCCATATATATCTCCTGTAGACAGAAAATGATACTTGGAAACCTGGTATGATGTTTGCAACTATTTAAAACACATCCAAATTTTCAGTAAAATTACATTTGATTAATTAATAGCATCTCAGCAAATCTATTCTCTAGATTTAGCTTCAGTTCATCTGAAATTAGACTCAGAACAAGAATTAGTTAAAGCAATTTACCGAAAACCACCTTGCCTTAGTCTTAATCTTCAGAAACACCTCTTCATTCAAAACACAATTAGCATTTTCTCTTGCATCATGTTCAGCTCTGTGATAGTCCTAGGAAACTTAAAATTCTCATCTTAATGTACATATTGACCAGTTTGCAGCAAAGTGCCCAGCCTTCTGGACAACAACACCGTACAACCCTGTCATGGCAGCCGTTGCAAGAGTATCGACAGAGATAACACCATTTCACACATGGACACCTCCCACTATGTATGCGTTGAGTACTCATGTGACTTGGCCAACGTTGTCTTATCTCATATGCTGCAGGCAAGGTATTTTGGCGAGACTGAGCAGAGGCTACGACAATGGATGAATGGACACTGCGCAACAATCACCAGGCAGGAGTGTTCTCTCCCAGTCGGGGAACACTTCAGCCGTCCAGCACCTTCAGCTTCGGACCTTCAGGTGACCGTCCTCCAAGGTGGACTTTGGGACAAGCAACTACGCAGGGTGGGTGAGCAAAAGCTGATAGCAAAGTTCGGTACCGATAGGAATGGCCTCAACTGGGACCTTGGGTTCATGTCACACTACAGGTGATCTCACACACTCACACACTCACAATTCATACCCTCTCACAGAGACCTATCCCATCACACACACACACACACTGAACAAAGCTTACACAGATGCAGACGATCATGTACATCCACACACTCTCATGCACACTCACTCTGTTGCTCCGACATGTGCACACATAAGTTTATGGGTGAATTTGCTTTTGCAGAATTACTGCACAAATTACTTGCTCAAAAACTGCACAAATCCATGTAAAACACTGTAAAACTATGTAGAGGGCTTGTCAGTCTGAACCAACATTGGGACAGACAGACTTCACACCTATTAGAAAATCTGAGCTATCTTGAGAATGTAATTTTTGGGATTTACATATTAAAGAACAGAAACCAGCATATCCCATTCCAAAAGATGAAAGATTTGATCTAACATTTTTTAATGCATCACAATTCCATGACTCCTTTGGCTGTGAATTCTGTGATCATGATCTTATTCTACATAACCACCTGATGAAGAAGCAGTGCTCCGAAAGCTAGTGCTACCAAATACACCTGTCAGACTATAACCTGGTGTTGGGTGATTTTTAAAATTGGGGAAAGGCCAACTATACCAAAATTTGACAGGAGCTGGGGAATGTGGATTAGAAGCAGCTGTTGAAGGTAAATCCATATTTGATCTGGATTTCAAAGGGAGGTTGATTAGAGTGCAGGACAGACATGCCCCTATGAAAATGAGGGATAGAAATGGCAAGATTAGGGAAATATGAATAACAGGTGAAATTGTGAGACGAGCTAAGAGGAAAAAGGAAGCATATATAAGGTCTAGGTGACTGAAAACAGAAGAAAGAAGCTTTGGATGAATATCGGAAAAACAGGACCAATCTGAAATAAGAAATTAAGAGGGCTACAAGGGTCATGAAATATCTTCAGCAAACAGGGTTAAGGAAAATCCCAAAGCCTTTTATTCATGTATAAGCAGCAAGAGGGTAAGTGGAGAAAGGGCTGGCCCACTCAAGGGACAAAAGAGGAAAGGTATGTGTGGAGTCAGAGAAAATGGGTGAGATTCTTAACAAGTCTTCGCATCGGTATTCACCGAGGAGGGGGACAGGACGGATATTGAGGTTAGGGATAGATGTTTGATTACTCTAGGTCTGGTCGGCATAAGGAGGGAGGAACTATTCTAAAAGGCATTAAGGTGAACAAGTTCCCAGGTCCGGATGGGATCTACCCCAGGTTATTGAGGGAAGCAAGAGAGGAAATAGCTGTGGCCTTACCAGATATCTTTGCAGCATCCTTGAACACAAGTGAGATCCCGGAGGACTGGAGAATTTCTAATGTCCTCTTGTTTAAGAAGGGTAGCAGAGATAATCCAGATAATTACAGACTGGTGAGCCTGACCTCAGTGGTAGGGAAGCTGCTGAAGAAGATGATAAAGGATAGGATCTATTCCCATTTGGAAGAAAATGGGCTTATCAGTGATAGGCAGCATGGTTTGTGCTGGGAGGTCACGTTTTACCAATTTAATTGAATTCTTTGAGGAAGTGACAAAGATGATTGATGAGGGAAGGGTTGTAGATATTACATATGTGGACATCAGGGAGGTGTTTGATAAGTTCTCCATGGTAGATGATGAAGAAAGTGAAGTTGCATTGGGTCCAAGGTGTACTAGCTAGATGGATAGAGAACTGGCTGGGCAGCAGGAGACAGAGTAGAGTGGAAGGGAGTTTCTCAAAATGGAGACCAGTGGTGTTCCACAGAGATCCGTGCTGGGACCACTGTTGTTTATGATGTACATAAATGATCTGCAGGAAGGTATGGGTGGCCTGATTAGCAAATTTGCAGATAACACTAAAATTGGTGGAGTAGCAGATAGTGAAGGGGACTGTCAGAGAATATAGCAGAATATATATAGATTGGAAAGTTGATCAGAGAAATGGCAAATGGAATTCAATCCCGGCAAATGCGAGGCAATGCATTTTGGAAGATCCAATTCAAAGGGCAAACTATACAGTAAATGGAAAAGTCCTGGGGAAAATTGATGTTGAGAGATCTGGGGTTCAGGTCCATTGTACCTTAAAGGTGGTAACGCAGGTCACTAGAGTGGTCAAGGCAGAAAACGGCATGCTTTCTTTCATTGGACGGGGTATTGAGTACAAGAGTTGGCAGGCCATGCTACAGCTGTATAAGACTTTGGTTCGGTTCGGCTACATTTGAAATATCGCGTACAGTTCTGCTCGCCACATTACCAAAAGGATGTGGATGCTTTGGAAAGGGTGCATAGGAGGTTCACTAGGATGTTGCCTGGTATGGAGGGTACTAGCTATGAAGAGAGGTTGAGTAGATTAGGATTACTTTCATTGGAAAGACGGAGGTTGAGGAGGACCTGATTGAGCTCTATAAAATCATGAGAGGTATAGACAGGGTGGATAGCAAGAAGCTTTTTCCCCCCAGACTGGAGGACTCAATTACTAGGGGTCACGAGTTCAAGCTGAGAGGGGAGAGGTGTAAGGGAGTTATGCGTGGAAGGTTCTTTACACAGACAGTGGGTGGGTGGCTGGAACAGGTTGCCTGCGGAGGTGGTAGAGGCAGGCATGATAGCATCATTTAAGATGTATCTAGACAAACACATGAATGGGCAGGGAGCAGAGGGATACAGATCCTTAGAAAATAGACAACAGGTTTAGATAGAGGATCTGGATCATTGCAGGCTTAGAGGGCTGAAGGGCCTGTTCTTTTGCTGTAATTTTCTTTGTTCTTTGTTACACTCCAGCCTTTTTATATAGAATAGAATTTTTTTTAGGATAGAAACAGATCCTTCGGCCCAACGACTCCACACCGACTCTCCAAAGAGTATCCCACCCAGGTCCATTCCCCTACATTTCCCCTGACTAATGCACCTAATTGACACACCCCTGAACACCATGGTCAATTCACCAAACCTGCACCTCTTTCGACTGTGGGAGGAAACCGGAACACCCGGACGAAACCCACACAGACGTGGGGAGAACGTGCACACCCAACACATACAGTCACCCGAGGCTGGAATTGAAGCTGGGTCCCTGGCGCTGTGAAGCAGCAGTACTGACTACTGAACCACCATGTCATCTCTTGGTTTTGATATGAAAACCAGCATTCTGTTAACTTGCTTGACTATTTTCTGCAGCTGTTCATGGCGATTTAAAGAGCTATGCATCTGAACTCCCAATTCTCATTGGACATCCACTGTATTTAACCACATATTCTAAAAACATCCTGATCTATCCTATCCGATCCGAAACCTTACACTTGCTTATGCTAAAATCCATGTGCTACAGTTTTGTTCATTCTATCAATATCCTATTGTAATTTTATGCTGCTTACAATGCTGCCCAATTTTGTGTCAACAGCAAATTTAGATATTTAACTTTTTCTTAATGCCATTATCCAAATCATCAATGAATATTGTGAGTAACTGAAGTCCCAACACAGATCCCTGCAGTGCTCTACTAGTCACATCTTGTCAAGTTGAGCACCAATTTCGTATCAATGTCTGCAATTTTCCCTTAATTGCATGGGCTTCTACTTAGCTAACCATCTGTTGTATGGGACCCTACCAATAGCCTTTTAGAAGTCAATTAAACAACATCCATCGTCTTATCTCTGTCCACCACTATTGTCACCTCTTCAAAAAAACTTGAGGTTTGCCAGGCATGACCTACAATTTATGAATGAATGCTGACTCTTCCTGAGTAATTACAAATTTTTTTGAGGTTGTCAATTATAGTCTCCAACAATTTCCCTACCACAGGTGTCAGGCTAAATGGTCTGTAATTCTCTGGCTTCCATCTGTCACCCTTTTTTAAAGAGCAGAGCAGAGCAGAGTGACACAAGTAAATTTCCAATCTAAAGCTCCAAATTCTGAATCCAGGGAACTCTGAAAGATTATGGTTTGGGCATTGGTAATGTGCTCTCCTACCTCCTGTAACACGCTGGATGGAAGTTATCAGGTCCTGGGGATTTGTCACTTTTCAGTTCCATTGATTTCCACATTATTGATGATTTACTTAAGCCAATTTTATTTATAGTCTGTCCCTGATCCTCTTAATTTTATTGGGTATTCTGGTAAGCCATTCTCCTTTTCTACTTTAAATACTGAAGCAAAATTGTTCAGCGTGTCTGCCATTCCCCATGGTCACTGACAATATCTCCACTCTCAGTCTTCAATGGGCCAATAGTGTTCCTAACCAACTATAAAATGTCTTTTTAGTCCCTTGCAAGTTTCCTTTACATCCTTTTTAGCTGCTCTTACAAGCCACTTTGTGGCCCTTTGTCTTTGTATGTGTCTCTGTACTGTTCTTTGTGTTTTTATATGCCCTTTCTTTCAATTTTATACTGTCCCTTGCTTCCTTAGATGTCCATGACATTTTTATTTGAGAGATTGAGCTTTTCCTTCTTGTGGGTACAAATTGCTTGTGAATAGCATTAAGTATATCTTTGAGCAACCGCCACTGTTCCTCAGTTGTTTTACCTATTAGCAGACCTTCTTAGTTTACTGTGGACAGTTTCTGCCTCATTCCATTTAAAGTCTGCCTTACTTAAATCCAAAATCTTAGTATCAAATCTTTGCTTAGCTCTTACAAACACTACATGAAACTCAATCATGTTATGATAATTATTTGACAAATGTTCACAAGCAACTAGGTCACTGAATAAATCATGTTCATTGCTCATTACTAGATCCAATGTTACTTGACCCTTGTTATACCCAAGACATATTGTCATAAGAAACTATTCTGGACACACTCTAGAAATTCACAACCTTTTTGGCAAGTGCTTGTCTGTCTCTTCCAGTCAATGTTAAGATTGAAGTACCCCATTAATACTGCTCTGCCTCTGCTACATAGTTACCTAATTTCAGCTGCTACCACTTGGTTTATATATGACACCTATTGTGGTTTTCATTCCTTTATAGTTCTGCAGTTCCATCCATAAAGTCTCCATTTGGTACTCTTCCCCCTCTTTACATCCTCCCTGACCACAGAAATGATTCTGTTTCTAATCAGTATAGCCACTCCATTCCCTCTGCTGTTGTCTCTATCCCTCCTGTAAACCTCATAACCTGGTATGTTTTAGTTCCCGGTCATGACCATTCCGCAGACATGTCTCCATAATGGCTACTGTATTATAGTTTCCAATTTGAATCTGTGACTACAGTGCAGTTAATTTGTTCCTTACACTCAGTTCATTTGCAGAACTACCTCTAATTTTGGCTGTGCACTCTATCCTGTCCTTCAGCATCTTTAAATGATTCCTTTAGGGAAGGAAATCTGCCATTCTTACCTGCTGTGGCTTACACGTGACCCCAAATCCACAGCAATGTGGTTGACCCTTGTAACTGGTCTCAACAGCCAATCAGTTCAAAGGCAATTAAGGCTGACAACAAAATACAAACCTTGCCAGCACAAGCCCACAGCACCCCCAGTAGAAAAGGACCCTCTGAAATCCTTGTATTGTTTGTGTAGTAAGAGGAAATGTCGCTGAAACTGATTGTCTTCCTGTATCTATATTGGACAAGCACTCACATACTTCTCTTTGGGCTTGCATTAGATGCAACCATTTACTAACCAACCAAAAGTTATCCTCTAAGTATCCTGGTTCTACCAGCATTAATGTGCAAGCTTTGGCAATGATTAGTCACTCAAAATGCAACCTATAGCAGGAGTAAGAAGTTGTAATCTTGAGGGGGAGTTGGTGTAGTAACATACTGTGCTTTCACCTCCTGCATTCAGCCTCAACTTGACTGAAGGGTAGCTTATTTAATTCAGAAGTTTTCAGGAAAGTGGAGTTGAGAATTTTCAGATAACCCATGATCTTACTAAAGGTGGAGTTGACTCAATGGGCTGAATGGCCTACTTCTACTCCTTTAGCTTATGGACACTGCAGCACCGATGTATATAATCCATATCAAAGATTTAATGCAGTAATTCTTTATCAAAGTTGCTATCCTTTGGGATGTTAAGCCATTATCCTGTGTAAATGCTTGAGTTGAGTAAAGGGCCTTAAAGCACTATTCGACAAGGAGTAAGGGATTTCTCCTGATGAACTTACCAAATTTCCACTTGGAACCAGCCCCACCAAAATTATGTCATTGGCCTTGCATAGCACTAATCAGATGTTCAAAACTATATAGAATACATTACATGTATAGATTTTTGGTAGGATAGTATCTTTGACAATGATAGCAACCATTCGGGATATGCTTTATTTCACTACTGGAATACCAGTGGTAGGAGAGAATATTGCTCTCAAGATTAATTGCAGCAACACAAAAAAGATCCAAAATAATGACCTCTAGAATCCAGAAAGACAAAGACAACAGGCATTTGGGGACTGGCAATTTGCCCTCCAACCCATGCAATACCAATATTTGGAAATGTATCATTGTTCCTTCAGTGTTGTTGGGTCAAAATCCTGTAACTCCCTTCCAAATGGTACTGTGGTTGCACCTATATCAAATGGCTGGTAGTAGTTCAAGAAGGAGCTCACCACTACGTTCTTAAGGGCAACGAATGTTACCCTCAACATCAACGGTAACATCACACAAATGAACCTGAATTTCAAGGTAATATTACTCTTTACAAAAGTGTTGCTATCCTCCCATTGCTAAGTATCTATTAATCAGTGTGGTTTATATTAACTAGCAACTGAACACAAATTTGGAATTTTAAAAATAAAAAACCCAAAGAAGTTTAAACATATTTCATTTAAAACATACCATTAACCTCAACAGATTCATTACGTTTTAAGCACTTGTCATTGCTCTGAACAGAACACTCCATTGCTTTTGCAAATACAGGCTCTCCATCTCTGCAAAATAAAATTAAGCAACATCCTTAAAATTAAGTGAAGCAAAAAGTGGAGAAAAGTATTTACAAAACAAACATTCATCTCACTTCATGTATCATCACCTTTACTTAAAATTCAATCTCATTTTTTTCTTGGTGTTAAATAACATGGCATAGCAAAAGTATATTTACTACATACTTGCTACAACAAATATATAATTCTGCAGTAAATTTAACTCATACAAAATTACTGTCAGTGAAGAATGTTGTTGGGGGGGGGGGTAGATATAGTCCCTTCACGGGTGTAATTGACACAGATACAGTATCGTGACATATTTCAGTTGCAATGTAAAGGCTGAAACCTATTCCATCTATTAGAGAGTGAAATCTCAAAAATTCAACATCACTTTTATTTTCTCTTTTCCTAATTTCTGAGAAAATCTAAATTTCATGATGTAAAACAAGCATGCATTGAAAATTCATACATATGCTGAGTTGGGGGTGTAGGGTGGGTGGGGGAGAACATATCAGGCCACCCACCAAACCTGAAATTCCAACAGGGTGCCAACTTTCATGTGCCAACCACCTCAACTTTGGCTTCTCCCTGATGACTGAGACACAATTGGGGGACCAGCAGTATCTACTTTGGGGTGGGGGTGGGAGGAACTGTTGGTGGGGAAGTCAGCAATCACACAACCTTTATGGTCATTTCAGGAAAACATTCAGGTCATTTGTGGTTCTGAGTTAGAATGCAAAAAAGAGAAGATTTTGGTTCAGCTGCTAATATGCACGTCTTCTGATTTTAACCTTCTTTTGTAAAGACTACTTTTTTTCGTGTTTTTTTTAAAAGAAGTTATGGGCTGGAAAAAGAGCTGTATTAAAACCAGTGTTTAAAAGGGTTACTGTATGTTTGTAAGCAAGTAACCTGACACCCATGTAGTGTAGTGGACAAGCAACTATTTGGACAATCAGTGACTGAAGTCTGAGTTGCAGATGCTATATAGCTGATGGATTTACAAATGCAGCTTTTATTGGCATTAGGAATGTGATTGGTCTGCGGACCAGTTATAAATGGCAGAGAACTTTTGCCTGCCAAAAACAGTGCGATTAGTTCTCAACTAACTGAACAACTTGGAACTAGTAACAATTTTGAGAGATAGACAGATATATTCAGTTCTTCCCCAGCTCGGGAGTGGTTTCTCTATTCTTTGCAGTTAAAACTAACTTTAAACTTGAAGTAAACTGATTTCTCTCTCCAAGAGTTATTGCAGGTGGCAACTTTTAACTAACCTTTTATACATGAACTGGCCACCTTGTGTCTCTTATCAACCAATGGAAGCCTCTAAAGAAAGATGACTGGAGTAAAGTGCTGACCAATATAAAAGTCATAAGGGTCAGCTCAGTAACAGTACCTTGGAAATGGAAACCTGGAACTGTCTTTTCAGTTTCTCCTCTCTACCAATGACTTATTTTTACCCCATTTGTCTATCTGTGTATATGCAAGGGCAAGGTTATAAAGAGGATGAGAGTTTCAATTAATAGTGCTACATGCTGACAGTTTATAACTGGTTACCTGTAGCCAGAGTCAAATTACTTGCAGTAAAAACCAATTCTTGTTCAGTACTGAAACCTGGTCTGTGCTTTCCATCAGCCTTGGACTGAAAGTCAGGTAATAGGGAACTTTGCAAACTTTATGAAATCTTTAATTTTTGTGACCACTTTGGGAATAGTGGGGACCAATTTCTAGCCCCTCAACCGAGTGAATACTAACACATTGCAGTCTATCATTTGGAGTATTGAGATGTGGGAATCACAGACAGGATGGCACTGTTGCCTCACTGTGCTAGGTTTGATTTCACTCTCGGGAGTGTCTGAGTGGAATTTGCACATTCTCCCCTTGTCTATGATTGTATGAGCACAGACACAATAGACCAAATAGTCTATTCTGTAAACCTCTGGTGTGTAGGTGTCTTGAACTTTTGGTAAAGGCAGTTGTGGCCTGGTGTAGGAAAAGAGGACGAAAGTGACAGTGAGGAATGGGAAAGAAGGCAGCAAAAAGCAGATGAAATTCATAGACCAATTTTAGGAGATGTAAAAGTAGAAAATACTTTTGTTCCTTTTTCAGGTACAGTTGGAATAGCTCTCTTTACAGCCAGAAGTTTAACATCTTTGAGAGAAAGTGAGGGCTGCAGATGCTGGAGATCAGAGCTGAAAATGTGTTGCTGGAAAAGCGCAGCAGGTCAGGCAGCATCCAAGGAACAGGAGAATCGATGTTTCGGGCATAAGCCCTTCTTCAGGAAGGGCTTATTCCCGAAACGTCGATTCTCCTGTTCCTTGGATGCTGCCTGACCTACTGCGCTTTTCCAGCAACACATTTTCAGCCAGAAGTTTAACACCAATCAATAGCTTTTGGAGTGCTGCTCCTTCATTAGGTGGTTGGAAACTTGCCCTTGCACATACACAGACAGACAAATGGGGTAAAAATAAGTCATTGGCAGAGAGGAGAAACTGAAAAGACAGATCAAGTTTCCATTTCCAACCACCTGTTGAAGAAGCAGCATTCTGAAAGCTAGTGCTTCCAATTAAACCTGTTGGACTATAACCTGGTGTTGTGTGATTTTTAACTTTGTCCACCCCAGTCCAACACCAGCACCTCCGAATCATGAACACCAATAACAACAGCATAATAGAAGATGGATGCAATGAAAGCTTTTACAGGAAGTAATTATTTTGTCTAACATCATGCACAATTTTTGAAACAGTTCAATAGATATAAAGTAGAAATATATAATCACTCAGAAGAAACCGTACACTACACGGTGCTAATTAGCAGAATTAAAGTAACAGAGAACAGTGAAATTACTGCTTTACATTTTGCAATGTCATATTATGAAACGAAAGGACAAATAATACAATGTAAACAGCCTGTATGATACCTTGTGACTTTTAAAGTAACAGTAGGACCTGCATTTTGAAGAGTTCTCCTTGCCTCATTTGTTGTCATTCCGTGTGTGCTAACACCATTAATATGATGGATAATATCCAATGGTTGCAGACTACCTTCTTTATCTGCAACTGAACCTGGACTAATGTCACTGATATAGATTGATTGGCATGCAGTATCACTGCCTCCTGCCACAGATAAGCCTGTATAAACGAGAAGCTTCATTTAGTTATAGTTCAACATTAGGAAATAGTAAACTCTTTAATTCATTATAAACTATAATAATCTACATTCTGCAGAACACTTTTTCATCATGAATTCAATTTTCCTGAAAAAAAGATATTGAGAGTAACTATTACTGTGCCAACGTGGAAAATGTACAACAGTAAATTATACATCCTCAAGTATGTTCACTTCAATTAAAATAAAAATTACTCTCTAATATGCAAGGTTCTTGGCATATAATCTTTCAAACAAAGATCATCAAAACTGTAATCCAACTTTTTAACATCATAAAATCCAGGATAATGTTTAGACTAGTTCTTTGAAATAAATTCTGATCCATTTCAAAGCTGATATCATTACTAACTACATGCCAGCGCAAACATAATTAAATGTCTAAATTAGTATGTGCAGCCATTTCATGGGATAAATTGATGCTGGCACCTCATTAAAAAGGCAAGCGATGTGAAAGTACTCTTTAATCGTGGCCCCCTTCATGGGAGCTAGTAGCAGGCAAGCGAGAGAAATCCTATGACTCTGATGCTAATAAACTGAACCTAATGCCGTTTGAACAACAGGTACATTTGAATGCAAACAACAAGAAATGTTTCTGGTGGAAGCACTAAAAGACTACCACTTAGGCTTACTAATGTAGACATTGAGCATGAGGGGGGTTCCTTCTGCTGTTGGAAAAGAAAATTCTCCAGAGGCACATCCACTGCCAGTGGAAAGAAATTGTACATGAGCTCAATGCCCAACTTTTCACTCAAAGGATACGGTTGAAACATTACACATTTGTAGAATGGTCAAGGATAAGAATACTGCTTTTATATTTGCTGACAGGTCGAAGATCTCTACTAACACTATCGTTCTCCACTCTCTTTTACATTTCTCCAATTAACACATCATATTGCCCCACACCATCACTGCCTTCCCACATTTACCAGTTGTTTAAGTTCATTTCTTTTTTAAGTTCCCTCTAACAGCACAAATATAAGCAGTAAACACACACACACACTGACTTATACTTGTTGTGAAGTGAATGAAATTTGGATGGCTGGACAGAAGCAAGATAACCAGACACAACGGTAAAGGTCGTGATAAAAATGAATGCAGAAATATTGGTATAAGAGACTGGAGAGATTGTTTGAATGAAGCACTCTGATAAGCTTTCTGCAAATTCTCACAGGGCACTGGTGATTGATGCTGCATCTACTTTTCATGTTTGCTCAGGTGGAGGAAGAGTTGGTTGTCCATCAGGACAAAACCGTGGTCCACATAGACACCAACAATATGGATAGGAAGAGAGATGGGGACTTAAGGCAGAAATTCAGGGAGCTCGGGTGGAAGCTTAGAGCTGGGACAAACAGAATTGTTACCTCTGGTTTGTTGCCCATGCCACGTGCTAGCAAGATGAGGAATAGGGAGAGAGAGAGGAGTTGAACATGTGGTTACAGGGTTGGTGCAGGAGGGAGGGTTTTGGATACCTGGATAATTCGGCCTCTTTCTGCAGCAGGTGAAACCTCTATGACCTGAACCAATATCCTGGGGAGGAAATTTGTTAATGCTCTTCGGGTGGGTTTAACCTAATTCACAGGGGGATGGGAACCGAAAATGTAGTTTGAGTATAGAGGAGGTTAAGAGTAGGGAGGTCCGAAATAAGGTTTTAGGGTCGCAAGAGGGCACTGGCAAGCAAAACGTTGGTTTGAAGTGTGTCTATTTCAACGCCAGGAGCATCCGGAATAAGGTGGGTGAACATGCAACATAGGTCGGGACCATGTTGTAGCCATTTCAGAGACATGGGTAGCGCAGGACAGGAATGGTTGTTGCAGGTTCCGGGATTTAGATGTTTCAGTAAGAACAGAGAAGCTGGTAAAAGAGGTGGGGGTGTGGCAATATTATGGCTGCAGAAAAGATGTTTGAGGACTCGTCTACTGAGGTAGTATGGGCTGAGATTAGAAACAGGAAAGGAGAGGTCACCCAGTTGGGAGTTTTCTATAGGTCTCCAAATAGTTCCAGAGATTTAGAGGAAAGGAGAGCAAAAATGATTCTCGATAGGAGCGAGAGTGACAGGGTAGTTGTTATGGGGGACATCAACTTCCCAAATATTGACTGGGAATATTATAGTTCAAGTACTTTAGATAGGACAGTTTTTGTCCAATGTGTGCAGGAGGGTTTTCTGACACAGTATGTAGACAGGCCAACAAGGGCGGGGGCCATATTAGATTTGGTATAGGGTAATGAACCCAGCCAGGTGTTAGATTTGGAGGTAGGTGAGCACTTTGGCGATAGTGACCACAATTCAGTTATGTTTACTTTAGCGATGGAAAGGGATAGGTATACACCAGAGGGCAAGAGCTACAGCTGGGGGAAAGGCAATTACGATGCAATTAGACAAGATTTAGGATGCTTAGGATGAGGAAGGAAACTGCAGGGGATGGGCACAATAGAAATGTGGAGCTTACTCAAGGAACAGCTATGTGTGTCCTTGATAAGTATACACCTGTCAAACAGGGAGGAAGCTGTCGAGTGCAGAAACTGTGGTTTACTAAGGAAGTTGAATCTCTTGTCAAGAGGAAGAAGATTTATGTTAAGATGAAATGTAAAGGCTCAGTTAGGGTGATTCAAGGTTACAAGGTAGCCAGCAAAGGCCTAAAGAGAGAGCTAAGATGGGCAAGGAGGGAACATGAGAAGTTGTTGGTGGATAGGATCAGGAAAAACTCTAAAGCTTTCTATAGGTATATAAGGGATAAAAGAATGACTAGAGTAAGATTAGGGCCAATCAAGGACAGTAGTGGGAAGCTGTGCGTGGAATCAGAGGAGATAGGGGAAGTGCTAAATAAATATTTTTTTGTCAGTATTCACACTAGAAAACGACAATGTTGTTGAGGAGAATACGGAGGAACAGGCGACTACACGAGATGGATTGAGGTTGACTAGGAAGTGGTGTTAGAAATTCTGAAAAGTGTGGAAATAGATAAATCCTTTGGGCCAGATGGGCTTTATCCGAGGATTCTCTGGGAAGCCAGAAAAGAGATTGCCGAGCTTTCAGCTTTGATCTTTATGATGTCATTAGTACCAGAAGACTGGAGGATAGCAAATGTTGTTCCGTTGTTCAAAAATGGGGAGTAGAGACAACCCTGATAATTATAGACTAGGGAGCCTTATTTTGGTTGTGGGTAAAGTGTTGGAAAAGGTTATGAGAGATAGGAGTTATAATAATTGATAGGAATAAGTTGATTAGGGATAGTCAACATGGCTTTGTGAAGAATAGGTCGTGCCTCACAAAACTTGAGTTCTTTGAGAAGGTGACCAAACAGGTGGATGAGAATAAAGCCATTGATGTGGTGTATATGGATTTCAGTAAAACGTTTGATAAGGTTCCCCATGGTAGGCTACTGCTCAAAATATGGAGGCATGGGATAGAGGGCAATTTAGCGGTTTGGATCAGAGATTGGCCAGCTGAAAGAAAGCAGAGGGTGGTGGTTGATGGGAAATGTTCATCCTGGAGTTCAGTTACTAGTGGTGTACTGCAGGGATCTGTTTTGGGTCCACTGCTGTTTATCATTTTTATAAACGACCTGAATGGGGACATAGAAGGATGGGTAAATTTGCGGACGACACTAAGGCCGGTATAGTTGTAGATAGTGATGAAGAATGTTGTAGGTTACAGAGAGACTGCAGAGCTGGGCTGAGAGGTGGCAAATGGAGTTTAATGCAGAGAAGTGTGAGGTGATTTAGTTTGGAAGGAGTAACAGGAATGCAGAGTACTGGGCGAATGGTAAGATTCTTGGTTGTGTAGGTGAGCAGAGATATCTCGGTGTCCATGTACATAGATCCCTCAAAGTTGCCACCCAGGTTGGTAGGGTTATTAAGAAGGCATATGGTGTGTTAGCCTTTATTAACAAAGGGATTGAGATTCGGAACAATGAAGTCATGCTGCAGCTGTACAAAACTCTAGTGCAGCCACACTTGGAATACTGTAAACAGTTCTGGTCACTGCATTACATGAAGGATATGGAAGCTTTCAAAAGGGTTCAGAGGAGATTTATTAGGATGTTGCCTGGTATGGAGGGAAGGTCTTACGAGGAAAGGTTGAGGGACTTGGGCTGTTTTCATTCAAGAGGTGACTTACTTTGAAACGTACAAGACAATCAGAGGGTTACATCAGGTGGACAGTGAGAGCCTTTTTCCTAGGGTGGTGATGACTAGCATGAGGGGGCATAGCTTCAAATTGAGGGGTGATAGGTATAGGACAGATGTCAGAGGTAGTTTCTTTACACAGAGAGTAGTAGGGGTTTGGAACGCCCCACCTGCAACAGTTGCAGACTCGCCAACTTTAAGGGCATTTAAATGGTCATTAGATAGGCATATGGACAAGAATCGAACAGTATAGGTTAGATGGGCTTCAGATTGGTTTCATAGGGCGGTGCAACATCGAGGGTTGAAGGGCCTGTACTATGCTGTAATGTTCTATGGTCTAAAGTCATGGAGCATGCATTAGGTGATTTCAAATCTGGATACTCTCTCAGTACTGTACTGTAAAGCCTTCCCAGTTGACCAGATAGCAGCGAGTTGCGGCTGATACCTGTTGTAGTGTTGAAGAAAATGTAAGACTCAGTCACAGAGTATTGTCTGTGCATTGACGCAAGGTTAGAAGTGACATAGCTTGGTGGTAGGTTTCTTCATAAAGTGGAGGTGACTTACATGTTGCTGCCCAAAACATTCGGACAAAAATGTTCCTCAAAGACCTGTGAGGAGTTAAATGCCCTGTACAGTGTTGTTCCCCCCTCCCTCTCACTCGTCACCCAGCTGCTCCTTCTATTTCCTGCCTATCTTGCCACTTCCCCATATTCTCCAACCCAAAACACAGCCCCACCAAGCTGTCCATGCTTGAGGTACAGCTGACCTGAAGGTAGCAAAACAGTGCAGAATCTGCAAAATCTACTAGTCATAGTCAGAATTAAATCAGGAATCTAGCTAAAAGGCTTCATTCATTATTTACAATTCAGTTGCTAGTTTGTCCAAATCAACTGCTGGTTAATCTCTTATATGTTTTAGACAATAGTCAATAGTTAGACAATAGTCTACTATTGACTATTGTCTAACACTTATAAGAGATTAACCAGCAGTTGATTTGGACAAACTAGCAACTGAATTGTAAATAATGAATGAAGCCTTTAAAGTAATATAGTTGGGGGATCTTTTCTACACACAATAGCATGAGTCATTGAGTGAGATGAGCACATGGTGAGGCACATTTTTGGGATAGTCCAGATCACAACAGGTTCCTATAACATGTTTGAGAGTGTGTAACTTTGATCTCCAGCATCTGCAGTCCTCACTTTCTCCTATAACATGTTGGCATGTGTGTTTGGGTGCATATGGAGCAGCCTGATTCTGATAGCAGTTAGGAGACTTCCACCTGACAATAACACTCTAACAATGTTACATATTTAGGTGTCTAGGAGAAAGTGAGGATTGCAGATGGTGGAGATCAGAGTTGAGAGTGTGGTGCTGGAAAAGCACAACAGGTCAGGCAGCATTCGAGGAGCAGGAGAGTCGACAGTTTTGGGCATAAGCCCTTCATCAGGAAGCCCTTTATCAGGGTAATTTAGGTGTCTGTTTTAATCTGAAAGTGTGTTTAATGCCATCAATTTTTCTAGGTTCGCATTATCCACCAACTTTGCAATATCCGCAAAATTTCAAATTGGTAAGATAACATCCTTGAATATCGTGACATTTTCTAAAAGCCCTTTCTGTTCCAGAACAACACACCATATTACTCTAATTGTGTCAGACACAACTCAGTTAGTCGGGCTCTGCCTCCCAGTCACAAAGTTTCAGGTTTCACTCCAGGACCTGAGCACATGAACATCAACGTCAACACCCAGTGCCGGAGGCTAGGAAACATTGTGATGCTAGTACTGTAGTACCGTCTTTCGGATGAGAAGATAAATCAACACCGTACGTTTTCTCATACGGACCTTAAATGTCTCCACTCAGTATCTGAATATGACCTTAAGACATAGGAGTAGAAATAGACCATTCCGCTCATCAGTCTGTTCCACCATTCAGAGAGATTATAGGTGATCTGATTATCCTCAGTTCCACATTCCTGCCTTTCGCTATAACCCTTGACTCCCTTACTAAATATAAATATGGCCATCTCAGCCTTGAATATATGTAGCAACTGATGTTTTAATAAATTTCTGATTCTGATTCAAGTTTAATCTCCCCCACTAAATTCCCTCATTTTATAGAAAAAAACCTCAAAATCTTTCAAATATCAGGCTTTAAACTTGGGAAGCAATTCTAATTTTATCATTCCATAAGTATACACAAATAATATAGTTTCTAATTTAGTACGAACTAACAGAAGAATCTATAGAAAATTATAGTTCCTGGTCCCTCATTTTTCTCTAAATTAAATCTGTTTAGTCACGTTACGGTGATCACTTTAACATTTAATAAAATGAAACAAAAACATGTTTAATCTGCATTATTAACAAACAGTCAGCCAAATTAGTAGTGCTAATCTAAATTACAAAACAGCTTATGAGACGTTAACTGCACTCATTCCCTATGGTAGACTTATTTCCAGTTATAATCTATAATGAAAGAAACAGAAAGGAAAAAAGTCCCCAAAAAAATGGCAATATCTTAAATAAAACAAAATTAGTCTTGTTATACACTGTTCAAACCATTATTATAAACACAACAAGCTGAATTATTTAAAAAGATTTACCTAGTTCATGCTTGTGCCACATCAGTGTGATATCTGGGAGCGAATGTGGCTTTATTGGAAACTCTGGTATTTCCAGAACCCGTCCAATTACTAGAGTGACTGTATCTGGGATAGATCGAAGAAATTCCACTGCTTCTGCATGGCTCATACTGGTGATGTCAACACCATTCACCTATGACAAGTAGTGGCAAAAGAACTAAAGCTGTTATCATGTAAGACACATCTTCCAAGTAAATGAGTCATCCAAATCTACACCCATTTGCATGCTTACTGTATTTCTGCTTATGCTCGGACTTGTTTTGTCTGAAATGCTTTGCTCACATGAAGCTAACTTTGTGATCTGATTCTACTCAACTTAGAATGAAACACTGTTCCTGATAATTATTAAACTGTAATTGCATCAGAGATACTTGATATTATCAGTACATCAAAAGGTCTGTAAAACTTCTACTAATGTTGTTTGTGAGGTATTTTGTTCCATTTTAAAAAGGACCACCAGTTCAGATTTACTTTAGCAAAATAGCTTAAGCTATGCCTTATTCTAGATAGGATTACCAAGAATTAGGATACTTGTAATTTATATTTTAACCATGTATAGAAATGATGCTAATATACAAGACGAGAGATTTGGAAATTGGGAATTTTTTCTTTCTCCTTCATTTTCAAATTACATTAAAAAAAACTGAACAACATGGATGCATGCCACAACACAGCAACATTAGTTCAGACACTACTGGAAGTAACAACATCACTGGGAGAAGATACAATAATTAATGTCTCAATAGTTTCCGAAAGAAAACAATTATAAAATTTGTTTTAATACATTTTAAGATTGAAATCCTGGTGCAGTCACTTAACATTTGGTTATTGAGACCTTGCTTTCCCAGAAGGTCATAAATGATTACAGATTTCTTGGTTTCAAGTACATGGGGAAGCAGACAAATTTGCTGACAATAGCCCCCAAAATGCCAAGTAACATTCAAGTAAGGAAGTGACCAATGAGGGAGAAGGCACACTCCTACGTGGATGAGACAGAATCTGAGAGGAGCTGCTCCTCTAAGCACAGACTATTTATTCCAGCAAATACAGGAAGGAAACAGCTGGTGACTGGAGGAGCAGCGGGTAGTGGGAAGGTACATGGCTGTGTGTCAGGCTGAGGGGCCAAAAGCAGGCTGGCTAGAGACCAAGTGTGAGCAGAAACACAGAACTCACAAAGCAGAGAAAGAGAGAACAGTTTTGAATCTATCAACAGACAAAAAATCTTTCAA
The DNA here is from genome assembly GCF_037043375.1 of Chiloscyllium plagiosum. Classification (NCBI taxonomy): domain Eukaryota; kingdom Metazoa; phylum Chordata; class Chondrichthyes; order Orectolobiformes; family Hemiscylliidae; genus Chiloscyllium; species Chiloscyllium plagiosum. The sequence continues at coordinate 38,508,787 of NW_028270139.1, read as the reverse complement.
CTGAGAGCAAGGAATACTTGGAGTGACTGAAGTCAGGATTTTCTTAGAAATAAAGATGGCATTTCTAACTTAAGGCTGCAAAGGTTCAACAGCTGCTAAATAGTAAAGGTGGAGTTGATGCTATTATGATGAACACTGTATTGGAAAATCTAATAACGATTTGCACACACGCATTATCACATCTCAAAGTTTTTCCAGAAACTATGCATTACTTAGTCAGACGTGACATCACTTCACCTGACGAAGGAGCAATGCTCTGAAAGCTTGGGATTTCAAATAAACCTGTTGGACTATAACCTGGTGTCATGTGATTTCTAAATTTGTCCACCCCAGTCAAACAGCAGCATCTCCACGTCACATGCATTACTTAGAATGCAGTTAGTGTTAATTACAAACATGGAACTACTTGCACATATTAACATTTCAACAGGAATGAATGACTTGGATTTTTTATAATTCTCTTTATGACCTTAGGACATCCCAAAGTGCTTTATATTAAAGTTCATTCCTGAGCAACTTCAACCATAACAGTAGATGATTGTCTCACTTTTCCCTATACATATTTGCCAGCAGTAAATTTACTCAATCAGTGTTCTATCCAATTGTACAGTTTCTCTCTCTCATTCTTTAATTCCCAAGCTTCCTGCATTGATTCCATGTTCTTTCCCTTTGGTATCACCTGCAGTTTTGTTTTGCTGATTTACATTCAGTTTCTCAATCCAAGTCAATTAACAGCAGACATGATCTCGTTACAGAGCCCCAGGTCCCCAAATTCAAATATTCCTACAGTGAGATTGTTTCTCTTAACTTTTTTCAAGTTTTTTTTCCCCACTCTTCATGCCCTTTTATTTTATCTAATTCCCTGATTACAGTTTTGATTTCAACAAGCCTTCTTGAAGTCAAGGAGGAGAAAGTGAGGTCTGCAGATGCTGGAGATCAGAGCTGAAAATGTGTTGCTAGAAAAGCGCAGCAGGTCAGGCAGCATCCAGGGAACAGGAGAATCGACGTTTCGGGCATAAGCCCTTCTTCAGGAATGAGGAAAGTTTGTCCAGCAGGCTAAGATAAAAGGTAGGGAGGAGGGACTTGGGGGAGGGGCGTCGGAAATGTGATAGGTGGAAAGAGGTCAAGGTGAGGGTGATAGGTCAGACTGGGGTGGGGGCGGAGAGGTCAGGAAGAAGATTGCAGGTTAGGAAGGCGGTGCTGAATTTGATGGATTTGACTGAGACAAGGTGGGGGGAGGGGAAATGAGGAAACTGGTGAAATCCGAGTTCATCCCTTGTGGTTGGAGGGTTCCTAGGCGGAAGATGAGGCGCTCTTCCTCCAACCGTCGTTTTTTTGTGGTCTGGCGATGGAGGAGTCCAAAGACCTGCATATCCTTGGTGGAGTGGGAAGGGGAGTTGAAGTGTTGAGCCACAGGGTGGTTGGGTTGGTTGGTCCGGGTGTCCCAGAGGTGTTCTCTGAAACGCTCCGCAAGTAGCCGGCCTGTCTCCCCAATATAGAGGAGGCCACATCGGGTGCAGAGGATGCAATAGATGATGTGTGGAGGTGCAGGTGAATCTGTGGTGGATATGGAAGTTTCCTTTGGGGCCTTGGAGGGAGGTGAGGGGGGAGGTGTGGGCGCAAGTCTTGCACCTCCTGCGGTTGCAGGGGAAGGTGTCGGGAGTGGATGTTGGGTTGGTGGGGGGTGTGGATCTGACAAGGGAGTCACGGAGGGAATGGTCTTTACAGAATGCTGATAGGGGAGGGGAGGGAAATATATCCTTGGTGGTGGGGTCCATTTGGAGGTGGCGGAAATGACGGCGGATGATGCGCTGTACATGGAGATTGGTGGGGTGGTAGGTGAGGACCAGTGGGGTTCTGTCCTGGTGGCGGTTTGAGGGGCGGGGCTCAAGGGTGGTGGAGCGGGAAGTGGAAGAGATGCGGTGGAGGGCATCGTCGACCACGTCGGGGGGGAAATTGCGGTCCTTGAAGAAGGAGGCCATCTCGGTTGTACGTTTTTGGAACTGGTCCTCCTGGGAGCAGATGCGGAGGAGTCGAAGGAATTGGGAGAATGGGATGGCGCTTTTACAGGGGGCAGGGTGGGAGGAGGTGTAGTCCAGGTAGCTGTGGGAGTCGGTCGGTTTGTAGTAGATGTCCGTGTTGATTCGGTCGCCTGAGATAGAAATAGAAAGGTCGAGGAAGGGGAGGGAGGAATCTGAGACTGTCCAGGTGAATTTGAGGTCGGGGTGGAAGGTGTTGGTGAAGTGGATGAACTGTTCAACCTCCTCATGGGAGCATGAGGCGGCGCCGATACAGTCATCGATGTAGCGGAGGAAAAGGTGGGGGGTGGTGCCAGTGTAGCTGCGGAAGATGGACTGTTCCACATATCCTACGAAGAGGCAGGCATAGCTGGGGCCCATGCGGGTGCCCATGGCTACTCCTTTCGTTTGGAGGAAGTGGGAGGATTGGAAAGAGAAGTTGTTCAGGGTGAGGACCAGTTCAGTCAGTCGAAGGATGGTGTCAGTGGAAGGGTACTGGTCGGTACAGTGGGAAAGGAAGAAGCGGAGGGCTTTGAGTCCTTCGTGATGGGGGATGGAGGTGTACAGGGACTGGATGTCCATGGTGAAAATAACGCGTTGGGGATGGGGGAAGCGAAAATCATGGAGCAGGTGGAGGGCATGGGTGGTGTCCCGAACGTAGGTGGGGAGTTCTTGGACTAAGGGGGACAGGACGGTGTCAAGGTATGCGGAGATGAGTTCGGTGGGGCAGGAGCAGGCGGAGACAATGGGTCGGCTGGGGCAGTCAGGTTTGTGGATTTTGGGCAGGAGGTAGAAGCGGGCGGTGTGGGGTTGTGGGACTATGAGGTTGGAGGCGGTGGATGGGAGATCCCCCGAGGTGATGAGGTTATGGACGGTCTGGGAGATGATCCATTAGGTCATATTGTGATGGACATGGACTTGAAGTATTTACTCTTTTTCTCCGTCCTGACCTGCTGAATAGTTCCAGCACTATCTGTTTTTATCCCAGATTTCCAGCATCCGCAGTACTTTGCTTTTGACTTATTATTTTAATACAAATTTAGAATAAATTACTTGTATTCTGATCGGACTTACCATTATCAACCTGTCACCGGGTCTTAGCCTTCCGTCACTTTTTGCAGGGTCCTGGATAATGTCATGTATGTAGCTACCAATGTTAGCGTCTCCTTTTGTCACCGTGAATCCCAGGCTCCCTTTTTCTGATTTCTTCAAAGTAACATGCAATTCCACTTCCTATGGCAAAGGACTATGTTAGATTATGCAGCACACAAAAAAAACTACCTGTGTGTTAAATGAAATAAATCTAACTAAACTACCTTAGTTTAACTTCAGTGAGGAAATATCTAGACAATTATTTGAGATAGAATAGTTGCATGGAGAAAAGGTAGGTTGATTACGAAGATTTAACATTGATTTCTAAAGAGGAAATCATGTTTAACTAACTTGGAGATTTTGCAGAGATAGTGGAAAGGTTTGAGGAAGGTAATGCTCTTAGTATACATGGACTTTCAGAAGTCATTTAGAATAGTGCCACTTAACAGATCTGTGAGCAAAGTTCCAGGCCATGGAATAAAAGGGTTAGTAGCAACGTGGATACAAAACTGGTTGGGTGATAGAAAAAAGAAAGCAATAGTAAAGCAATATTTTTCAGACAGGAGGAAAGTTAGTAGCTGAGCTCCCAGGGGTCATAGTGGACCTTTGCTTTTCCTGATAGAACAGAACATATACAGAATGCCTTCGGCCCAATGAACTAAATTTTGAGTGCAGGGGGCAATTTCAAAGTTTGTAGATGACACTAAACTTGGAAGAGTTGCAAACTATGAGAATAGTGTAGAACTCCAGAATGGCAATCACAAGTTGCTGTAGCAGGCAGATAAATTTCAATGCAGTTTCATTGTGGTAGGAAGAACGTTGAAAGACAATATAAAATAGGGGTACATTTTCTAAAGTGGGGGGAGCGGTAGGTACAGTAGCAGAAGGACCTGGGCGCATATGTGCATAGAAGCATAGCGTCCAAGAGCAAAGTGGCAATAAGATCTCAGCTGGACTATTGTTCTGGGTGCCACATTATAGGAAGATGTGAATACACTGGAGAGTGTGCAGAAGTGGTTTACAATAATAATTCCAGGATGAGGAACATCACTAATGAGAATAGACTGAAGGAGTTCAGATGATCTTCCTTGGAAAGAAGGCGGCTGAGAGGAGATCTGATAGAGGCTTTCAAAAGCATGACTGCACTGGATAGAGTAGATAAGGAGAATATGTTCTGTTCATTAAAGGAACAAGAATGAAATGTCAGATTTAGAGTGATCCGCAAAAAAAGCAAGAATGAAGTGAGAAAACCATTCACTCTGAGTATATAGGAAATGAAATTCACTGCCTGGAAGTGTGGTGAAGACAGCTTCAATATGGGGGATTTAAAACAGCATTGGATGATTATTTGGATAAAAATAATGTGCAAGAATGTGGGGGTCAAAACTGGAAAATGGCACTAAGTTACGATGCTCACTTAATAACCCAGCGCAGGTATGATTAACCAAATTGCCTCCTTCTGCCTCAGAAAGGCATGATCCTAAATGAGTAATCAAATTTGAAGTGCAATGGATTTTCATTCTCTGTTCAAGCAGCAAGATGGTAATTGATCAATTACAAATTAAATCCACTGTAATCGTTATTGCAAAATGATTCTCATGCCAAAAAAGATGTTAACAGGTAACCTGTCATTGATATTTACTGGCTGTAACTCAGAATCTTCCTCTTCAAGGTTCTTGCTGTCCTGATGCTGTGCTGGAATGGCTATTGTATCGGAGATTGAAGAATCCATTTCAGATGCTGAACTGCAACTAATGCAGTTCGCATCTACTGGAGTAGGAGATGGAACCACAGGTTGAAGTTTAAAGCCTTGCTGTGGTGCATGGTCGAGAAGCATTGGTGAAGGTGGCTTTCTGGAATAGAAGTAGGATCATAAATAGCTTAAACTGGGTAAAGTTACACAAAAATATAAATCAACACATTACATTCTTCCAAACAATACATGTCCTTGTATTTTAAGATGTATTTTTTTTAACTGCATAGATTACCAGCAGCTAAATTTCTTTAAGAAAGGTGACACAAGTCAGTGGAAATTCCTATTGGTAATCTGAATATTAATTCATTGTACTAAATACAACCTTCTAATCATGTAATGGAAGCATGAACTCATCAAGTGATTATATTGTCTGACCCCATATCCTCTCCATCACCAAGTAACCTGTTTCCTTTCGTTGCAATAAAACAGCTGACAATTTTCCTCATGGATAACATCATGTCGAAAAAATCTGAACCCAATAATAAAGTTAGCTCCAGTATACTGTCTATTCCATATGCCGATTATACCTGAATTCCTTGCATATGTGTAATCATGAATGAGAGTATCCCTTTTCCTTTATTTATTACTTTCTACACAGCACAGAATGGAATTTATTGTGACAATACAGTTTTCGATTTATATAGAAAAGGACCTTCCACTTCCATAACACTGTTGATCATATCCTAAAAAGTATTCCAATTTAATATGTTTGAAACGCTTTCACTGCGGTAATGTAGAAGGCATTAAAACAAAGACCTTACAACTGTAATTAGATAAACAGAGAGATACTCTAATCAATGATATTGGTTGACTGGTAGAAGTTGGCGAGGACAACTACAGAACTCTTTCGTTTTCAAAAATCACCATGGGGTCTTAGGTTCACCCAAAAGGGCAGATGGAACCCCTGGTTAATGATCTCATTAGAAATACTCTTAACTCAGAAGGGTTTTGCCTCAACCCCTGCTTGAAGATTTAGACATATAATATAGGCATAAGCTTTCAGTAGAGAGGGAATGCTGCATAGTAAAAGCCGCCACATTTTACCCAAGATGTCTAAACGCAAACCCATTCACCTATTGAGATGGATATAAAACATCTTATGCCAAAAGCTTTGTCCAGTCCAATTTTTCAACAATTATAACAACCATTATAACCACCAAAAACAGATTACCTGCTCAATCATCTCAACTGGCATGAAAGATTGACTAATGCTGTTTTTGTAAAGCACTAATCTACTTGTTATTTGCTTTAATTAATGAGAAAGAAAAACCAAACTGCAAAGACTGCATTTTGGAAAAGGTAAGCTTTAAATGGATGGAGGTTGATGTAAAGCAACATAGAAAATGAACCAGGATGCTTGTAAACAAATCAAGGTCCTATACAATGTAGAGAGGTAGTAAAAGAATTCTGCACTAAAATGTGGGTTTCCAATCTTCTGCTGTAATTTCAATAGGGGTATAGCAGAATCTCAAGTGAGTTGCCTGGAAATGTTAATGGCACTTCACAGAGATTCGTTTTAAAGAAATTATAACAAGAGATTGGATAAAATTTCACATGATTACCAGACCCCCTTCTGTTCATCAGGGCACAGGATTCAATTCGAAACAAATTAAATGAAAATTCAAGAAATTCCATTCATCACTCCATTGGTCACAAAGGCATCAAGATTATTAAGTAGACATAGCTTCACTCTTTTAATTTGTGGTGCGTAACAAAAGCTCAAAGAACATGACACAAATCACAATGCAAGGTTTGAAGTGGCAAAATCTTTCTGAGTTTGGAGTTGTGATATATTGTGGCTCATGAAGAGAACTCTGAATCTGGACATGGAAATGGAAATACTTTAGGTATTTTTTCCTTGAGGAGCAAAGGAAAATAACCACCAAACATATGAACTGAATATAAAACAGAATAAGATCACCAATAAAGTTGGAGCATTACCATCAACACTGGACTTATCATAAATACTATTATTTGCAACATAATTTAAATTCAAGGTGAGTTTCCAAATGCGTACCCACAATGACTGTCCAAACCAAGCAGCATTGCTCAACATAATACATCGAAAAGAAATAATAGTTATCAAAAGCAGTGATTATTACTTGATCCACTTTGTCATGTCTCTTGTTTGATTCTGTTGAATAAAATTCTCCTTGTCTTCAGCTTTCCTTCTGTGCACTGAATCACCAAGGATTCCCAGTTATTAACCCTTGTGAATCTGACCATACTCAGAACTCTAATTGGCTCATTCGTGCAGGATCAGTTTATGGTCAATCTTGGTTTGGCAAGGTTGCATCTGTTTAATTCCTGATTAGTTTCTTTAAAAGCAAAGGTCATCTTTGTGATGTTATTTCCTACTGCCTCCTTGTCCATTTTTTCACATACCCACTTTGAAAGAATACCTCTTTGTAGCAGCATAGCTTACCAATGCCATAGATCTTTATGAAGATAGATGGTACTAGTAGAACAATATATGCATCCACTTATACTAGGTAGCATCTCAGTGACTAACAACCATCCCTAATCTCCCAATTGATGCAATTGAAAGTTCCCCTAAACCAGTGCATTATCCTTCAATTGAAAGAACCATGTGTGACTCTGTAATAACTGTTGATGCCGAAAGCAAATTAAAACACAAAGTAACCATAGAAAAGTATTATAAGTACATATTACACATTTGAAGTTACAATACTAAACCAATTTGAAGCATAGCTGTGTATTTGAGTAAAAGCTTTTTATCTTAAAGCATTCATAGTTTACATTAGCAGGAGCTATAAAAACTGTGAATCCAAAACAAAAGTTACCTTAATTTTGGCCTGAATTTCCTTCTTTACAAAAAGTATTTAAAATAATTACATTCAAATAAAATATAATGTCTTTCCTCACTTGCTTAATCAAATTAAAATGACTATTGAAAAATCTTACAATGGGATTATCATTGTCAAATTCCCCTACGATTAACATTCTGGGATTTAGAAGGATGGGGTGGTTTATAACTGACAGAATCCAAACAGGTCCAGCCATTTAATACTGTAGCTACAAGAACAAGTCAGAGCTTGGGAATTCTGAGGTACATAACTCATCATCTGACTTCACAAAGGCTGTGCACTACCTCCAAGGCACAAGTCAGGACTGTGCCTGGAACAGTGCAACTCTAACAACATTCAAGAATGTTAACGCCATTTTAAACAAAGCCCGTTTAATTAACACTGCATTCCCCACCTTTTAAATGTTAACATCTTCTAACATTGGTGCACACGGCAGCAATGCATACAACATGTAAGATATACTGCAGCAAGTTGCCACAGTTTCTTTGACAGCAGATGCACAAGACAGAGACAGTTTACACACGGAACACTATCAGTTTTAAGTATCCACCAAGTCACACATTGTCCTGAATTGAAACAAATTGTCGCTGGGTCTAAAGCTTGGAACTCCCCAAAAGTATGCAAGATGAACCAGATGGACGACATCAGTTCAAGTGGCTCACTATTATCATCTCAAAGGAAGTTAGGGATGAGTGACAAATGCTGCCTTGCCAGTGATGCTAATATTTCATGGGAAAGAAAAATCAAAACTTGGTTTTCTGAGCACCTTTGATTTCACTTACTGCACAAGTGGAAGCCATGCCATCAGCTGCTAAGGCCCTAAGCTTTGGTATTACTTGCATAAATTTCTCTGACCTTCAATAAGACATCATTAAAGCTGCTGGTCATCTGCTGTAATAGCTCATGGAGATTGGTGTCAATTTTCCTTTGATAATGCTTTTATGAAATGGGATTTTTACTACATAAACACTGGTCATTATTTTTGTCCTTGAAAGGATTATCAGTCATTATATCAAAGAAACAATAAATTCCTATTGCTTTTCAACCACCATAGAAGCTGATCATTTAATAAAAACAGAAGAGAATTTTTTGAAGGAGCTTAAAACATCGATTTAATTTAATCTATCAAAACCAACCTGTTAATTAGCTCATGTCTAGAAGATTCTTGTGGAGAAAAGTAAATATTTTGAAAGGTTTCTTCCTGGCGGGATGGCATTTTGTACTGGCTGCTGGAGAAAGACGTTGCATTCCCAGGCAATTGACTAATGGTTGTCATTTTTTTGTTACTGAACTCATCTTTTAACATGGAACACTTGGCGACATGATCTTTCAATATGGGACACTTGTCCACATCATCAGCATTTGAGCAGTCCCGATAACTATCTCTTGGATTTTGAAGTTCCCTTTCAACTTCTACATCTTCTTCATCCACAATACTGGTATTCATCTTTCCAGATATCAGCAAGTTGTCCAAGCTCTGTTTCTGTAATTTACTTCTGTAAGCCTCATTTGTCTGGGAATCACGTACACTCTGTAATAATGACAGATTGTCCTTTAATCAAATTATACAACTTTTAAAAATCTTCCAACTGCTGCATGACCTGAAGCTTTGTTTTTAAGGGACTGAATTTTCTTAAAATTATGTTGATGCATAATTATCATTTATGAACATCTACTGCAGTTGAAAAGCAGAAAACTCCTTTGTATAATGCCAAATGCTTCATGAATACAATTGTAATGGAAACTGTTCAATCTGTATTAAACCTTCAATTGTGAAATGACTATCCTAAAGAACAATGATAAAGGACTACTGATAAAGTAAAAGCAAATTACTGTGGCTACTGGAAATCAGAAATTTAAAAAATTATGGTAATATTCAGCAGGTCAGGCAGCATCTGTGGAGTGAAACAAGATTAAAGTTTCAGTTCGAGATGAATTTTCACACTAATAAAAAGACATCTCAATTTGAAATACTGATTCTGTTTCTATCCACAAATGCTGCCTGCACAGTAAGTCAGTTCCTTTTTGTCTTTATTACTGAAGAAGAAACAATTCTGACTGTACTATCTTTAGGAAGAAGATAGTGCAGGATCGATGATCTTTGGGACAACCACAAAGACCAATAGATCTGAAACAAAAAAGCTAAAGTACAAATTTAATGCCAAAGAAACAAACAACTGGGATACAAAAATGTAGAAGGAATATAAACACAGAATGCAAAAGTTAATAAGACTTCAGAATCAATTACAAATGAGGAAAATAAACTGGAGCAGCTTGCGGAACCAGTACATGACTTTGCAAAATGGGAATTCTCAGACGAGCGAGCCACTGGTTTTATAACACTGTTGTCGTGAGGCACTTGGCTCTGATCAACAAACGCTGCATTGAAGAGGGAAAATTGCAAGAAGCATTGCCATTGAACCATTGTTGAATGTCTGCCAATGATCAGTTGGTGAGGTCTAGAAAAAATACATCTAACATTAATAGAGTGGATGGCATACCAAGTAATTTAAAGGAAGGAAAACTGAAAGAACTCTTTGATATTGATCAACCCTGTGATGAGCAAGAGAGTGTAAAGGGTTTGGTTGGGGGTGGGGGTGAGGGAGTGTACAGTGACTGAACTAATCCCAACCTAATGCATGTGTACCTGCTATCATGTTCATGGTGGTAGATTACATGCCATGCAAACCTCACAGTAATGGGACACTTCATTAACTCACATAAATGTGGCAGCCACAGTGGAACTAGGAGCCTGATGTTTTTAATTTTAGTTATGGAGTCAGAGTCATTCAACACAGAAACAGACCCTTTGGTCCAACGAGTCTATGCTAACCAAGTTTCCAAACTAAACTAGTCCCACCTTCTGCATTTGGCCCATTCCCCTCTAAACCTTTCCTATTCATGTAACTGTCCAAATGTCTTATAAACACGGTAACTGTACCGACATCTACCACTTCCTCTGGCAGTTCATTCCACATTTGAACCACCCTCTGTGTGAAAAAGCTGCCCCTCGAGTCCGTTTTAAATCTTTCTCCTCTCACCTTAAAAATAGGGTCCCTACTTTTCAATCCCCCAAGTGTAGGGAAAAGACGTTTGCTATCATGACCCTAATGATTGCGATCGGGTTTCACAAAGTTCAGGAAACCAGGGTGACAGGAGGTGCCTGCTAAAGTTGTTTTCCTTTTACAGACTAGAAGGAGCTGAAGGAACCCCTCCTCACATTCAGGCAAAGCTTTGGCTTCCCCTATTTTCCCATTTCCGTTCTCAATCACCATCTTCTTCCCATTCTCCCCACCTCTATCAGCTCTGATTTCTTGCTCTCTTCTCTCTTGTTGCTTTACCCTTTACCAAGTCCCAGTCACATGATTCCCACCTCTCTCTCTCTCTCTCTCGATTGTCAAATACTACTCCCTGTGCCCTCTAGCTTGGCAGCATGTCAATTTGGGCAACTGTTGTGTGTGAAGAGGAACAATAAAATTATAACTAGGTTCTACCCTCAAACCTGACAGGATTTCTGTTCTTTGGTGCCCATATTATTACAACTCTTCCCAATTCCCGCTAAATATTAGGATCTAGGATTATAGTATCACACTTTCAAAGGAAAATTATACTTTTTCCATTCTACCATTCCTATGGCAAACTGAATGCACGTCAATACTTAACAGAGAAACAATACTATTGCCTGGATATCTAATTTCTCACCAGAAAATTTGCATATGTTAAAAACTATGCTTCAGACGTTACAAAGCTAGAGAAAAACAGAAAATACTGGAAATAATCAGCAGGTCGGGTACTTCTGAAAGAACAACAGGGTCAGAAACATCAGATCAGATGTAGGATAAGCATAGAAACTCATAATAGAACAGGAAGCAGCATGTGAGGAAGGGTAGTCAATGTAGCTGTGGGAGTGACTGGCTTCAATATTCTTTCCAGGCCTATCCAAGAAATGGATACAAAAAAGTTGAGGAAAGCAAGTTGTATTTGAGTTTGATCAATTGCCAAGATATAGTTCCAATCTATTCCTGTTTCTTCTGATCTCCTGTTGTCTTGCATCCATTTTTTCCTTCTTACTAACTCTGACATGATTCATTACATTATTTGTTCCTAATTTTTGACTGAAGGGGTAAAAATATACCTACTAATTTTAATTTAACATTACACGGAAATGCTGAGATGAGCACTGCCTTGCAAGATACCCTGGCAAGCAAAAGAACATAATTTACCAGTTTTAGAATAAACAGAATCCAACTGAGAGTACAACGTAAATTTCATCATTATAACAAAATGATAGGTTACAGGAATGAAAGACTGGGGATTAACAGAAAGAAACACAATGTCATACTGTGCATACAACTCCAGGTTCAGCACAAGGGGTTCCATATAAAACTTAGGAGTACTATTATTCCTCATTAAACAGAATGAAATACCTACAGAATTGGAGTATAAATAAATAACAGTTTTGAAGTGCAGTTAAGCCTTTTGATGTGCTTTGTGGTTAGCAGTGACTCAGTGCTATAAAATCACTCGCAATCAAGCAGAAACATGTGCTGTTGTGCTAGACGTACTAAATTGGGTTTTATTCAGAAGCTAAAAGGATTGGTAAGGTTTCCACTTTCTAAAAAATAGTTAAAAACAATGAATACTTATGGATTGTCTTTCCAAGCTCAAGTATCAGTGCTGAATTAAATAAACAGTTAATTTCTTATCTATTACACTTATCTCAAAAGGAACCCTAATTTTAATATGTTTTATGACAGTTGTAGTGAAAATCTACATTCATTTTACAATTCATTTAAATGTCAGATGGATAATGCGGGGGGGGGGGTTAAAAGCCATTCAACAAAAAATGATATTTAATTCAATATGGAAGTTGGGATATATTTATAAAGAATAAAAGTTTATAGCTTGCACAGAAAGACAAGATTAGATTGCTGTCTCCACCTGAACTAGCTTGGTCTTTTAAAAATAAACATGAATAGCTTCCATAAGCAAGATGATACTTGTTGTTTTTGATTTGTCCATGGGAGTTGTGAGCTACTGGCTAAGCCAGTATTCATTGCCAATCCCTAAATTACCCTGGAAAAGATGGTGGTTCTCTTTTTGTTTTGAACTGCTATAGTACATAGGGTGTCGGTTCACCCACAGTGCTGTTAGGAAGGGTATTCTATGGTTATGACAGCTAAGGAATGGTGACATAGTTCCAAGTCCAGTTAGTGTGGTCAGGAGGAGAACTTGCACATGACGGTGGTACCATGCATCAGCTGCCCTTGTGACCTCTAGGCAGGAATTTGGAAAGTACTGCTGAAGGAGTTACTGTCAGGTTACTGCAGTGCCTTTTGTAAATAGTACATTGATGACCTATTATCGTGTCTGGTAATGAGTCTGGTTGGATTTGTCAGGACTGGCCACACTGTTGTGTTGTGTTGTACTAGAACAACTTCGCCAGGGGAGTGATTAAGTCTGGAGCACAAGTTTTTAATACGATATTCGGAATGTTGTCGGGGTCTACATCCTTTGTGGTGTCCAGTGCTTTCAGCCATTTCTTTACCTCAGGGGAAAATAATTTATTTGGTTGAACACTGGCATCTCTGCTGCCAAGTCCTCAAAATCTTACAGAGATGCTTCTGGCTGAAAAAGGATGCACAACTTCATCTTCATCTTTTGCACTGATGCACTAGGTTTACTCAGTATTGAAGGTGGAGATATATGTGCACGCTCCTGCTAGTTGTTTCATTGCCCACATGCATTTCTAATGGATCCAGCAGGACTGCAGATCTTAGATCAGTGATGGTGCTATTGAGTCACTCTTGGTGAGGGACAGTGAAGTCCCGCACCTGGAGTAGAGTCTGTGCCTTGAAACACTCAGAGCTTCCTCCAAGAGGTATCCAACATGCAGGGGCATTGGCTCATATAATAGAGGGGCAGAGGTTACCCCAGTCATGTTTGCCCTGATGCCATCAGACCATGGGATCCAGAGTTAATACTGAGAACTCTCAAGGTAACTCCTTCCAGCTGTATCCCATTGTGCCACCATCTCTGGTGATGGGATGATGGGTGTCTGGGACATGGTCTGTAAGGGATGAATCCATAAGTCATGTCTATGCTGCTCAACCATCTGTGGGACAGCTTCCTAATTTGCCACATGGAACACAGGGAGAACTAGCCACGAATTCAGAACTGGCTCGAAGGTAGAAGACCAGAGGGTGGTGGTGGAGGATTGCTTTTCAGACTGGAGACCTGTGACCAGTGGTTTGCCACAAGGATCGGTGCTGGGTCCATTGCTTTTCGTCATTTATAGAAATGATTTGGATGTGAACATAGGAGGTATCATTAGTAAGTTTGCAGATGACACCAAAATTGGAGGTGTAGTGGACAGCGAAAGAGGTTACCTCAGAGTACAATGGGATCTTGACCAGATGAGGAATGGGTTGAGGATTGGCAGATGGAGGTTAATTTAGATAAATGTGAGGAGCTGCATTTTGGAAAGGCAAATCAGGGCAGGACTTATACACTTAATGGTAAGGTTCAAAAAGACCTTGGAGTGCAGGTTTATAGCTCATTGAAAGTGGAATCACAGATAGCCAGGATAGTGAAGAAGGTGCATAAGTATGCTTTCCTTTATTGATCAGAGTATTGAGTATAGGAATTAGAAGGTCATGCTGCGGCTGTACAGGACATTGATTAGACCAATGTTGGAATATTATGTGCAGTTCTGTTCTCCCTCCTAGAGGATGGATGTTGTGAAACTTGAAAAGATTCACATGGATGTTGCCAGGGTTGGAGGATTTGAGCTATAGGGAGAGACCGAGCAGTTTTCCCTGGAGCGCAGAGGCTGAGGGGTGGCCTTATTAAGGTTTATAAAATCATGAGAGGCATGGATAGGGTAACTAGACAAAGAGTTTTCCCTGGTTTGAGAGAGCCCAGAACTAAAAGGCATAGGTTAAGATTGAGAGGGGTAAGATTTAAAAGGGAACTAAGGGGCAGCTTTTTCACGCAGAGGGTGGTGTACATATGAAATTAACTGCCAGAGGAAGTGGTGGATGCTGGTATAATTACACCATTTAAAAGGCATCTGGATGGGTAAATGAATAGGAAGGTTTTAGAGGGATATGGACCAAGTGCTGGCAAATGGTCCATCTGGTCGGCATGGATGAGTTGGACTGAAGGGTCTATTTCCATGCTGTACATCTCTATGACTCTAAGTTACTGAATATTTGCAGGGTGAACCATGCTGTATTCACCATTTCTGGTGCTTGGGCGCCATTCAATTTAATTTTTTTCTTTTGACTTTATAATGTTCTGAAACAAGCTAGGTAGTAGCTTGCTAGGCCAATTCAAAGGGCAGTTAAGAAACACTTGTTGTGTGTCTGGAGTTGTATGTAATCCAGATCATGTAATGAAAACAGATTTCCTTCCCAATGGGAAGTATATAGGTTTTAATAGCAATTGCAAATGGTTAACTAGTCACCATTAGAATAACAGTCAATTCTGGACTATTTATTGATTTCAAATTTCATAAGAGGTCATCATGGGATTCGAACTTATGTTTGCAGAACTTTGGTTTGTGGCTCCAGATTACTCATCCAATGACATTACCACTACACATTATCCACATCATCTTCTGCATGGCATTTCTGAATTGTAAATTTTCTATTATGATCTACTGTAATTTAACTTCTTAGTTTTTCAAATCAACTCACCCTATTGTAAGTGCGCTCATATTGAAAAAATGTACCAAGGTTCATCAAGAAGCCTTAATTGGCCAAAAATCGATGCTAAGCCAAATCAGATATTAGGAAGGGTGACTGAATGTTTCATTTTAGATTTGAGTCTTAAAGGAGATGACAGAGAGAAGCCTAGCAAGGGCATACAAGGATTAGGATCTAAACAGTTGAAGGCGTGGTAACTGACAGTGAAGCAAAGGGCTGGGGTACAAAAGAAGTCAGAGATAAAGGAATGCAAAGTTTTTTTGGCAGGGGTTTTGCAGTTTGGAGGATACCTGATAAGAAGAGAAACCACAGAGCTAGTACCATAAAACATTTGGGAAATTAACAAGGAGGGGTGTGATGGATGATCAGAATTGAACACTTAGTAGAACATGGACAGCAGAGTTTTGGATGACCAGTCTTGAAACCAAGAGCCATGTTTCTATTAACATAACTCACCAAAGGGGAACCAATATCTGCTGACACACCAGATTTGAGTCTGTAAAGTAACAGAGTGACCTCCTGAGATGTCCGCCTGAGAACAGACACTATTTCCTACAAAAAAAGGAAAACATGAAAGTCTGAGTTATAACCAATGAGTTAAGTAAACAAATATGCATAAATCAACATTAGAAATGAGTTTCTGCTATTCTACACACTATTGCCTCAACAGCACTCTGAGCATCCACATGGAAAAAGAAATGATCAGTACCCCACCATGCTTATTCCCTCAAACTAGATCTGTTTTAAAATGCTATACTGAGATAGTTTTTTTTCTCTACTAGTGATTATAGAGATTGGGAATTTAGCAAAACACATCATGTGAGATGACACAATGTCTATGCTTTTACTAATCTTAGAAATGCTAGTTCAAACATGACATGCACATTCAATACTTGGTACAAAGCATTTACACATTCCAGAACTCTGAAAATAAGGCCTGTTCTAACTTAGAAGAACAAAGTTCGCTGCATTTCTAAAGACCATCTGAATCCAGTCATTACATTATAGTTATTCATTTCCTTTCATGAATCATTTTTTAAAGAACAGAGAAAGCACACAGCTTGACTACGTATCCAGCTGAAAACTGACTGAACAGAGTAAAATAACGATGCTGGAGGAGCAACTCCATGAGCTGTTGCAGTTTACAGGCATTTTTTTCAGATTATCATTAATATTTAAAAGGAATTTTTCAAAAAAGGTACTTTTTAATATCTTCAAAAGGCAACTATTCAAATGGAAGTTTTAATTTAAGCTTTCTAATTGAAACATATTCAATATGAGAAATGTCTAAAGGTGTTTCACAGCTGGGCACAGAAAATGGATGCGTGTGCTGAACCTGGAGAAAGTGAGGACTGCAGATACTGGAGAGTCAGAGTCAAAAAGTATGGCGCTGGAAAAGCACAGTCAGCCAGGCAGCATCCAAAGACCAGGAGTGTTAACATTTTGGGCATAAGCCCCTCATCAGGATGCTGCCTGATCTGCTTTTTTTTTTCCAGCGCCATTCGTTTTGACTCTGGTTGCTGAACCAGGAAAAATGACATTACTGTGGTGATAAAGAGCTTGATGACAAGCTGGGTTTTGAAAGAATAGTTAAAAGAAGGTAGAATTTTTTTGAAAGGGAATTCTAAAAGCGAAATTCAAGGAAAAAGTCATTGGACAAAGAGAGAAAGTCAGCATCAGAATAATGAGTTTTTGAAGAGTCATATTGGTATGGGGGAGCTTCCAGACATGGGACTGACCAATACCATTAAAATCAGCATACTGAGAGGTGGACAGATAAATACGTATTCATGAGAATGTCGATGATAGAAGTTACTACAGGACAAGACATGAGTTAGAATTTCAGATACCTTGACATTTAAAAAGGAATGGGCAATGAAGGAGGCTTTTGGCACACTGGCCTTCATCAGTCAGGGCACTGATTACAAAGTTGGGAAATTATGTTGCAGTTATACAGGACATTGGTGAGGCAGCACTCTGAGTACTGTATTGTGTTCAGTTTTGGTCACCTTGCTTATGTTATTAAACTATAAAGAATGCAGAAGAAATTTATAATGATGTGGCCTGGACTCAATGGTCACAGTTAAAGGGAGAGGTTGGACAAGCTAGGATCTTTATCTTCAGACACTATGGGGGGACCTTATAGAGGTGTATAAGATCATGAGAGGCATGGATAGGGTGAATGCACTCAGTCTTTTTCCCAAGGTTGGGGAATCGAGGACTAGAGGGCATCAGTTTAAGGTTAGAGGGAAAGAACAAAAGGGAACCTAAGAAGCAACTTTTTTTTTTACACAGAGGGTGGTACGCATATGGAATAAGCTGCCAGTGGAAGTGGCTGAGGTGGATATGTTAACAACATTTAAAAGGCAATTGGACAAATACATGGATAGGACAGGATTAGAAGGATATGGGCCCACTTCAGGGAAATGGGATTAGCATGGACCAGTTTGGGCCAAGGGACCTGTCTCTGTGCTGTAGGACTCTATGATTCTATGAATGGAATTGGAATAGTTGAGTCTTAAAGGGACAAAAGATGTGAAAAATTTCAGTCATGGAAAGCTTGGAGATTTGACAAATATTTAAGAGCATGGAAACACCTGAGTTGTCGTTAGAAGCTATGGAGGGGGTTCAGCGCAATAAACATTCATGTAGAAGCTGATCCTGTGGCATTTTGACATGATTGCTAGGCATTGTGAAGCTTGGTTTTGCTTCATTTGGTCATATCAGAACTAACGATTGATGACTGACCTGATGTGACTATCTGACATTAAGGTATCTATTAGGATTTGGAGCAGAGGATTGATGGGGGTTGGGAAAGTGCCTAATTGAAAATTGAAACTCTATTTCTCAAGGATATTTTGAGCCTCATTGGAGCAATGTAGAAGATAGAGTGGTGAGCGGGACACAGAATTAAAAGGCCAAATTATTGAAAGCTTAGTCACACTCACAGATTGAATGGAGGTATTTAATAAAGTGGTCAGACAATATGCAATTATTCTTGAAGACGTAGAAAACCATATCATGTGCAGAAAGTGCAGCATTCTAAATTGAAAATGGAGCAAATAAATAATTGTTTTGCTTGAAAGGAATGTATGATCCCCTGTAGAGAAGAAGGGGAGCCGTTAAGGGGACTTTTGTTGTATCTTTTTCACTTTCATGTTAGGGTGCTGTTGGAAAAGGAGTTGGGTGTTGAATGATGGAGGCGCAAAGCAGTATGTTGTGGAGGGAATGGTCACTTCAGAATGGTGAGAGGGAAGAAGAATGGTGGCATTCTGGATGTAGAAGGTTAGTGGGGTGAGGATGAGGACAAAAAGATACAACCATGTTCATCCACTTTATTGAAGAAACAGGAAGCAGTGGTGACAACAGATACCATGGAAATGGAGAATCCAAGCAAACAGGCTTAGCATTTATAGAAAACAGGATGGTAAGAAATGTAATCTAGGGTGACATGAGTGTCAGTGGGTTTATAACAGATATTGGCTGCAAGCCCATCTCTATAATAGAGATAGCAAAGCAGAGTAATAGATGTTAAGACAATTTGAAGATGGTCTATGTAAAGGAAAGGGAACAATGGAAATTGGAGGTAAATATGACATTTTCCAGTTCAGGACAAATAGACAAATCAGCGCCAACACACTCAATGTGAGAGAAAATGGACTGACATAAGGGATCCGAGTAAGATGGGCACGTACAACATTTTACAGAAATGCTGACACAGTGAGAATCCATGTGGAAAGTCGCAGGACACTTTTAGTTGGAGGGAATTAAAGGAGTCAAAGGATGAATTGTTCAATGTAACAAAATGGTCAGTGAGTCAGAGGAGGATGGTGACTAGTTAAAAAGTTGAGTGCTTTCAAACAGAATGAATAGGAAGGAGTTTTAGACAAAGAGACTGCCCAGGGTGACAAGGGGGTCAGCTAGAGCCAGGAGACGGTTGATACTGGGATCGTGAACATACATCAGAAGAAAATAGAGAAGGAAAGGTAAAATAGATAAGAATAAATAAATCCAATTGGGAAAAAAAGAAACCTTGGGTTTATCAGGAAGGTGCTACTCATGGAGAGTAAGGTAACAGAAGTAGGCTGTGAGCAGCTGGTAGGACCTTAGCTTTAGTAGCCTGGGGCGGGAGAGGACAATCTCCAGATCAAATGAAGTCAGTCTGAGTAACAATGTCTTGACATTTGAATTGTAATCCAGGGGCGGGTGAGTCAGAGCTTGTGAGAAAGTTTGTCATGCTTTATGATAATCCTGTGTTTAAAAAAAATTACTAGACTTCCTATTCCTTCAATAGCATCTTCCAAACCCAGAAACTTTAGACACATGGGAACACTACAACCTGCAAGTTACTCTCCATGCCACACATCATCCTGACTTGGAAACGTACTATCTCTGGGTTAAAACCCTGAAAAACCTTCTCCTGAATAGCACGGTTGGTGTGCCTACATCCCAAGGACTTTGGCTGCATCTTTTCAAGGGCAATTATGCATGGCTAAAAAAATGCAGACCCAGCCAACAATGCACAAATCAAATGAATGAACAAAAATGAAGCCCTATTACAAGCAATAAACACTGTACAGTCTAATCCAATAAAATATTAGGAGCATTTCTTTCAATTACAGAATTAAACTGACAAGATTTGACTCTGCTCACAGGTCTTTAATTAACATGCATATTCAGGTGATTTCCAGGTCATTCACTGATAAATTAAATACTTCTACAATTCTATTCAAAATACATTGATACAGTTTCGCAGCAAATTATTTACATTATTCAAAAATTAGTTTATACAATAAACTATATTATTTCCAGTGTAACGTACCTGTTTTGACAGCCCTTTCAAAGAGATGTCATTCACCTGCATTATCACATCTCCAACATTAATCTTCCCACTCTCTGCCGCTGGCTGGCCAGCAAATAGTTTCTTTATTTTTACTGCATTTCCATTGTGTTCAGGAAATCCGTCATTGCCTTCAGTAAAACTAAAACCCAATCCAGAGGAATTTTTTATTAACTTCACTTTAAATATGTCACCTGTAAAAGAAGAATGAAAAATATTTTTTATTTGAAATGATTCAATATATCATTTTGCAGAGTGAACTAAACAGAATGGACAATAGTCATATAATTAAAAAACAACACATATTAAAATGTCATTCAGGTCTGATCCTGCTCTTTCAGAAGCAATCCCTTTAGTCCCACGCCTGTGCTGTTTTCTTCAGGTATTTTATCAGAGATCCATCGGAAGGCCATTTTTTGTATCTTCACCCACAGCCAACTAAGCAGTGCATTCCAAATTCTAAACCATCACTGTATAATTTTTTTTCCTTCGAGTTGCCTCTAGTCCCCTGTCAATCATCATAAATGTATATCTTTAGTGATCAGCCCTTCAGCGACTGGAAACAATGTCTCCTCACATACATTAATTAAATATTTCATGATTTAAACAGTTCCATAAAAACCTCTTCTAATATTTTTTCTATCAACAACTCCAGCTTCGCCAATTTATAATCTCATCACTGAGAACCATGCAAGTAAATTTATTTTTTACTTCCTCCAAAGCCTTCACATTCTTCCCAAAATGTGACATCCAGAATGTAAACAATACCCCAGCAGAGGCCACGCTGTTGTTTTGTTTGAGTTTCTCAAATTTCCTGGTTTTTGTACTCCATGTATGCTCATGTCTTCATTTTCCATTATAACATGACTGGCCAGATTCAAAGATTTGTGCCTAAATGCTCCCCAGTTCTCTCACATACTTCAGAACTGTACGACTGAGCTTGAACTATCTCTCCTCATTCATCCTTCCACAGTGTACCACCTTACATTAGTTTGCTGTCAATTTCAGCTCCAAATTTTCCACCCATTCCACCAGCCTGCATTATTTTGTATGCTATCAAACTAACATCCTCCCTCTTTATCGCATAAATTTCAAGCCATGTTCAAACTTTGAAATTGAGTCCTGTAATCCCAAGTTCAACTCATTAATATATAGCATAGACAGCATTAGTCCAAGTAGTAAAACACTTAATTTTTTTGACTGAAGTAGCATTTCCTCAAACAGTCATTCATTATAATTCTGTTTTTTATCCTTTAGACTATTTTGTATCCTCACTGTAATTACTTCTTTTATCCCGTCAGCTTCAAATTGCTGACAAGGCTAATGCATGATCCTTGTCAAACGTCACTTCAAAATCCATATACCATTTCGAGATATCCTTACAGGGGTGGTACAGTCTTTGTTTTTTAAATTCATTCATGGGATGGAGGCATTACTACCTAGACAAGCATTTAGTGTCCATCCCTAATTACCCAGAGGGCAGTTAAGTACCAACTACATTGCTGTGGGTCTGGAGTCACATGTAGGCCAGACCAGGTAACAATGGAAGAGTTCCTTCTCCAAAGAACATTGATAAGGCCAAGTAGGCTAGCCTTAGTGGCTAGGATAAAAACCCAAATGGCAGATATGGGGTAAACTCCTGTTCAGTCAAGGTGAAGGAAGGGATTGTGAAACAAGTAAAGAAACAAAGGTATGTCGAGAGTTGGTGTAAATGGAAATATATCTGTTGAACACAAATGATAGAAAATCATTAGGGGCTTATCATTTTAATCCTGAACCAGCAATGATAACTCTTGCTCCTCATGCTGAAGCTATTTAATTCATCTGGTTGTCTCTCCATCCAGAGAGATGTTTGTATGCCATGTGCAAAACCTTGGTAGATCAGGGAAATTACTTTTTAAACTGGGCCTTTACTTAAGTTGGCTACTCATCCCTGGTCAGAAGGCAGCCACGTTACTGTCATCCCTGCCACTGGAAAACCTCTCCAGCAATGTGAACACATCAGGAACCCATCCTATTCCAGCTCTTTGACATTCGACCCCCACCTGCCACGCAAGCTGCTGTCTCATTGCCAGTAAAGTTCTGCCAATGGTTCATAACAATGACTGTTTAGTAAAGCTGGGAAAAGTTGGAAATGGTTTTGACCAAGTGAAAGAAGGAATGGTGCCAAATACAAAAAAAAGGAACAGTCTGTGATAGGACAGTGCTCAGGTGAAATTAAAAAACCATAGGTTTCTTGGTGCAAGACAAAGGAAGTGATTGTGAAACAAGTAAAGAAACAAAGGTATGTCGAGAGTTGGTGTGAATGGAAATATATCTGTTGAACACAAATGATATAAAATAATAGTGGTATACACACACACACTCCACTGCAGAGATTGGTTTTCTGCAAAACATCACTTTGGTCAATGGCTATTCTTGAAGGCAAGTGTAGGATGTTCTAAAATCTCTATCTCTGACATTGTGAAATGTGGCATCCAATACTCACGGTTTTCTCTGGTGTCTTTGCAGACAGATTGTTCAGGAAATACAATATTGAGACATTCCTTCAATCAATTTCACAAGAATAGGTTTCACCCTGAACTCATAAAACCAGAGAATTCCCACAATGCAGAAAGAGGCCATTCTGCTCGCCAAGACTGTACTGACGCTCCAAAGAGCATCCCACCTCAACCCACCCTATCCCCAATAACCTTGGATTTCCAATGTCTAACCCACTTAGCCTGCACATCCTGGACACAATGGGACAATTTAGCATGGTCAATTCATCTAATATACACATCCTTTGGATTGTGGGAGGAAACCAGAACACCTGGCAGAAACTCACATTGATATGGAGTGAACATGCAAAATCCACCCAAGGCCCAATAAGGTTTTCTTTTCAGAAATGGAAGATGGAGCTGAGGAGCCCTCTCCTCCAGGATTCTTCTCCACAATTGACATGATGAAAAGAACCTCTCTAATCCAGTCACTATTCAAACAGCTCCAGTAGAGTCTACAAAATAGCAGCAACTGTATGTGGCAGTTCAAAAAACTGGCATTACATGCTAAATATAATTCTTCAGTTTGTACGTTTTATTGTGATCAAATAATAGAAACATCACAGGAAAGTGAACTCATGGAACAGGACAACTTCAAAAATAATTTTCTCTTGGGATTGAGATGTGTGGAAAAAATTCTCTTAAAATGTCTGATACAATGGAAAAACATGCTTGCTTCCTTAAAAGCATATTTTTAAACTTAGCCTCAGTAAAGTATCACTTTATTGCACCAGCATGAAATTTTCCATTTTCAAGAGCCATATTCCAAGCTAATTTTCTCTTCCTAAGCCAAACGTAGTGACCAAAGTGGCATTCCACTTGAATCAGCTACAGGACACAATACAGTAGGGGCCAGAGACTATTCTTGTTGACTATGGTTTAGCTGTCTTTTTGGAAAAAATCTGAACAATTAGGGGTGCCTACGAGTGTTGCTTACAGTTTAGTTATGTCTCAACAATCTTAAACATCACAGCTCCTTACCATCATTGATGGAAGTACAATCTTTGGCATTTGAGGACATGATTTCTGGGACTACTTCTTGTTTGTCAGCTGATTCACATGATGTGCTTTGATTGGCTGCACAAGGTGGTGTGCACTGTGGTGTGACAGGAGCATGAACGCTGGCTGCAGGAAGCTGCCCCTTCTCCACTAGCAGATTGACAACCTGGAGAGAAGGATATGCTAAGTACATTTTGATTAAAATTGAACTTCAATGCATTCATAAGTGTGACAAGAGAATTTAACAATTCTGTTGGTTATAGAGCTTGCTTCTACCCTTACTTTGTGCTCACCACTCCACGTATAGTTAGTACTGTCAATTGACTTCAAACAGTTGGATACATCATCTGAAAATAGGGTTTCTATAAAGTTGCAATATATTCTGGTTCATTGGAATACAATGTTAAATGTTTGAAAAGGCAAGGAGCTTTGCAGTCACCAAGTGAAAACTCTAAACAAAATGTCATACTTCAGGCTGCCTGAACAGTAGTTTGATTTAAAGCACACCACTTAATAACAATGAAGAAAGAGAACAAAGGATGTCAGAAAGTATAACTACCTCTGTAGGGCTTGCAAGACAAAACAGTAAAACGCTTCCGAGAAGCACTGTTAATCTACTTACAATACATGGATTGCAATGATTCAAGAACCTTCTTAAGGGCAATTAGGGATGGGTACCAAATGCAGTCACAGCCAACAACACCACATCCCGCGAACACATTTTTAAAACTCTTAGTGTCTAAATTGACAATATTTGTGCAGAAAAATCGGAATCAACCAGTAATGTAAATTATACAGGAATACAAAATATAAAATTAGAAACGGTGATCTGAACCCAAAATTCACAATGCTTCAAAAGAATGTGCACAAAGAATACTTCCTGAGAAAATAAGTACCATAGCTAAGACTTTAAAAAGGTTTTCACAAAAGTTCCAGTCATATGAAATATCAATGTGCTGCATAATAATCAACATTTATTTATCTTGCAAGCTTCTTAGTCAGATATTCATGGGGACCACTGCTTTTTAAATAAGTAATTAGTGACACAGTATTACACTTTGATAAGAGTCAGTTCTAATGACTCATCATGCTGCAGAAAATTAGGCTGCTAGAGTCATAGGGAGTCATATAGAACAGAAACAGACCCTTTGGTCCAACTAGTCCACATCAACCATGCCCCCAAACTAACCTGTCTCACTGCCTCCATTTGGCCCATATCCCTTCAAATGTTTCCTATTCAAGAACTTATTCAAATATCCTTTAAGCATTGTAACTACACCTGCATTCACCACTTCCTCTGGCAATTCATTCCACATACCTCTGTAAAAAGGTTGCACCTGAGGTCCCTTTTAAAATTTTCACCTCATCTTAAAAGTATGCTCCCTAGTTTTGAACTCCTCCACCCTAGGGAAAAGACCCTTATTTATGCCACTGATGGTTTTATAAACCTCAATAAGGTCACCCCTCAAACACCAGTGAACCAGTGAAAAAATTCCCAGCCAAGCCAGCCTATTTTTATACCTCAAACCCTCCATTCCTGGCAACATCCCAGTAAATCTTTTCTGAACCCTCTCCAAAGTAATAATATTCTTGGTATAGCAGGACGATCTGAACTGCAGAGTACTCCAGAGGAGGCCTCACCAACATTCTGTCCAAACTCAGCATGACCTGTCCCAACTCCTTTTCTTGAAAGTCTGAGCAATGAAGGCAAGCAAGCTAAATGCTTTCTTAACCATTCTGTTTACCTTTGACGCACATTTCAAAGAATTACGTACCTGAATTATCCACTCCCAGGTCTCTATGTTCTTCTACAACAGTACGCTGGGTCCTATTATTAACTGCATAAGTCCCGTCTTTCTTTGTTTTACCAAAATGCAATACCTTGAATTTATTCAAATTGCACTCCATCCTCCACTTCTCAGCCCATTGACCCAATTGATCAAGATCTCTTTGCAATCTTTGATAACTGTCCACTATCAGAATCAGGAGCTCAAATGCTGCCCAATAATCAGGATAGTTTATTTTATCTTCAGTTACAGATTAAATTATAGTGGCTGAAATGGGGTTGTACATACTTGTCCTGTGCTCCTTAGAGTCTCCACAGCCTGCTTATGAGTTGCACCTTCCAGACAGATTCCATTCACAGAAAGAACGCGGTCACCTAAAAGTGAGTCAGTAAATGTTTAGTGAAAAGCAAGGAATAAAACTGAACTTGGATCTTCTACTGTTATATGGCAATGAGTGACTGCTGAACTTGTGCCAAAGTAAACAATCTGCCATTACAAAGATAATCCTGTTAAATCACTACCCCAAAATTACTATAAAACTGTTAACAAAGTCTGCCTGAGCAAACAAGTCTAGGCTCGCTATCAAACGGACAGGCAATGAGATCAATTCCAAAGAAAGGATGGGCTGCTCATGGAACAAGATCATGTCAGCAGCAGCTGTTCCATCAAGAACTGGGAGGAATTGGTTGCCTTTACCTGGTAAAGGTTTGCAAATTTTCAGACTTCAACAGAACTCACGCTAGTTTGTAACTGGCAAGGCATTAGAAAGGCACAACCGGTGGAATTTCTGAGCTAGCTTGGGGATACTCCCACCACATGGCATTTGATGTTATGGAAGAAAGGAAGGTGGATGGCAGCATTCCACATTATGCCAATATCAGAAAACAGCAGCTATAAAGAACACAGGTGGAATCACAGTGCAACCACGTTCCACATCAAATTCCAGAAGCAGGTCAGAAAAGCACTCGCTCATTTCACCGCACAGTGAGTCAGAATTTCCAGGCCATCATCTCTATTAACAATGTTACATGGGGCTTCATTGTAAATACATGTAATGAACTTCAGATTTCAAAAAGGAAGAAATTGTTGTCAAACCCATTGAATTTTGTTGATCATTTCTGAAGGGGAGAGGAGTCTATACATTTGAATTTTACACATATGAAATAAAGTAAGAGAGATAAAAAGAATGATTAAAAATTTAGCTAAGATAGGACATGAGAAGAATTCACTGTTCTTCCTTGAAATAGCACTGCAGAATTTTCCAAGGGCCAGACTGAGCATGGGTTAACTGCCTACATCACGCATTAAATTACAATACTCCCTCAGTACTACAGTGAAGTATCTTGCTCAAGTCCTAGGAATGAAGGATGACTTGATGTGCTTCTGACTTGGAAGTGAAGGTGTAATCATTGAGCAAAAGATATATGGTTAAAATATCCATTCTATGCATTTATAGCATTCAATAAATTGTCCGACTTCAACACGAGATACAATGGAGTCAGTATGTGCACCAAGCATTGGGATTTCTCTTTTAGGATTGTTTTGTGCCAGGCCAATATAGTGTCATATCGTCCCCACTGGTTCCACTTTAGAATGGCCTCTCCCACTCTCCTACTGATCCCCTCACCACCCATCCTGCTCCCCAATCACTTCAGCACCTCTCTGCTCCATCCTTTCCACTTGCAGCTTCTCTTGCTTCCTCCCTCTTGCTATTCCATTCTGAAGCCTTTGTCACTACAAAGCTGTAGGAAGCAGCGGAGGCAAGTTAATGATATAGAAGATGGTATCAGCAATAACATTAGCAAATTTGCTGATGATACTAAGCTGGGTGGCAGGGTGAAATGTGATGAGGATGAGGAGATTACAGGGTGACCTGGACAAGTTAGGTGAGTGGGCAGATGCATGGCAGATGCAGTTTAATGTGGATAAATGTATGGTTATCCACTTTGGTGGCAAGAACAGGAAGGCAGATTACGACCTCAATGGAATCAATTTAGGTAAAGGGGCAGTACAGAGAGATCTGGGTGTTCTTGTACACCAGTCAATGAAGGTAAGCATGCAGGTACAGCAGGTAGTGAAGAAGGCTAATAGCATGCTGGCCTTCATAACAAGAGGAATTGAGTATAGAAGCAAAGAGGTGCTTCTGCAGCTGTACAGAGCCCTGGTGAGACCACACCTGGAGTACTGCGTGCAGTTCTGGTCTCCAAATCTGAAGAAAGACATTCTGGCTATTGAGGGAGTGCAGCGTAGGTTCACGAGGTCAATTCCTGGAATGGCGGGATTACCTTACACTGAAAGACTGAAGCGACTGGGCTTGTATACCCTTGAGTTTAGAAGACTGAGAGGGGATCTGATTGAGACGTATAAGATTATGAAAGGATTGGACACTCTGGCAGCAGGAAACATGTTTCCGCTGATGGGTGAGTGCCGAACCAGAGGACACAGCTTAAAAATACGGGGTAGACCATTTAGGACAGAGATGAGGAGAAACTTCTTCACCCAGAGAGTGGTGGCTGTGTGGAATGCTCTGCCCCAGAGGGCAGTGGAGGCCCAGTCTCTGGATTCATTTAAGAAAGTGTTGGATAGAGCTCTCAAAGATAGTGGAATCAAGGGTTATGGAGATAAGGCAGGAACAGGATACTGATTAGGAATGATCAGCCATGATCATGTTGAATGGCGGTGCAGGCTCGAAGGGCTGAATGGCCTACTCCTGCACCTATTGTCTATTGAAGTTGGGGACAATAGCGTCAGTGGGCTGAAGTGAGTTGGAGGTGGGAGTTAGTATATTTATTTTATATTTTTACATTTATTTTAAAACTGGTTTCCTTTACAGATAAGATTTCAGGAATGTACAGCATTGCAGGGTACTAACAGGATCAAACTTACTGAGGAGTAAAGTCATGCAAAATGTAACTTTTGCAGACCAGAATACGACAATCTGATTTACTTAACACTGACTTTTTTATTACACTCTCCAGGGATACAACAATAATAATTACATGAGGAATTACTGTACTGCACCAGCATGTACAAAACAGATTGCTAAATCATCCAAAAATTTATTTTAATCAAAAGTGTACCTCTACAAATACCTTAAACAAGCCACAGAAAACAATTCACAAGTGATCGTCACTTGTGTTGTGGCTTTACAGGATATCAGTGAGGCCACTTTTAAAATACTGCGTACAATTCATAGGAAGCATATTGTTAAACTGGAGCAAGTGCAGAAAAGATTTACAATGATGTTGGCAGGACTGGAGCATTTGAGTTACAGGGAGATACCGAATTGGCTAGGGTTATTTTCCCTGGAGCATCGGAGAATGAATGGTGACCTTATAGAGGTATGTAAAATCATGACGGGCATGGATGAGGTAATAGACAACATTGTTTTCCGAGAGTGGGGCAGGTCCAAAATTAGATGGCATAAGTTTAAGGTGAGAGGGGAAAGATTTAAAAAGGACCTGAGGTGTAGTTTTTTCAGGCAGAGGGTGGTGCATGTATGGAATAAGTGGCCAGAGGAAGTGGAGGTGGCTGGTACAATTAAAACATTTAAAAGGCATTGGTTAGGTACATGAATAGGAAGGATTTCGAGGTATGTGGGCCAAAAGCTGGTAAACGGAAATGTCTGAGATGTCTGGTTGGTGTGGTCCAGTTGGACTAAAGGGTCTGTTTTCCATGCAGTATGACTCCATGACTATTATTTGTGTGCAAGTGTACATGGTTGACGGGGTGCCACTGTTTAAGAAAAGTTGTAAGAACAAACCAGGGAATTATAGACCAGTGAGCCTCACCTTGATGGTGGGCAAGTTGTTGGAGGGAATCCTGAGGGACAGGATGCACATGTATTTTGAAAGGCAAGGACTGATTAGGGATAGTCAACATGGCTTTGTGCATGGGAAATCATGTCTCACAAACTTGATTGAGTTTTTTGAAGAAGTAACAAAGAGGATTGATGAGGGCAGAGCAGAGGATGTGATCTATATGGACTTCAGTAAGGCGTTCGACAACGTACCCCATGGGAGACTGGTTAACAAGGTTAGATCTCAGGATACAGGAATACAGGAAGAACTGGCCATTTAGGCACAGAACTGGCTCAAAGGTAGAAGACAGAGGGTGGTGGTGGTGGAGGGTTGTTTTTCAGACTGGAGGCCTGTGACTAATGGAGTGCTACAAGGATCGGTGCTGGGACCAATACGTTTTATCATTTATATAAATGATTTGGGTGTGAGCATAAGAGGTACAGTTAGTAAGTTTGCAGATGACACCAAAATTGGAGGTGTAGTGGACAGCGAAGAGGGTTACCTCAGATTACAACAGGAGCTTGATCAGATGGGCCAATGGGCTGAGAAGTGGCAGATGGAGTTTAATTCAGATAAATGTGAGGTGCTCCATTTTGGGAAAGCAAATCTTAGCAGGTTTTATACACTTAATGGTAAGGTCAGAGGGAGTGTTGCTGAACAAAGAGACCTTGGAGTGCAGGTTCATAGCTCCTTGAAAGTGGAGTCGCAGGTAGATAGGATAGTGAAGAAATAATTTGGTATGCTTTCCTTTATTGGTCAGAGTATTGAGTACAGGAGTTGGGAGGTCATGTTGCAGCTTTACAGGACATTGGTTAGGCCACTGTTGGAATACTGCGTGCAATTCTGGTCTCCTTCCTGTCGGAAAGATGTTGTGAAACTTGAAAGGGTTCAGAAAAGATTTCCAAGGATGTTGCTAGTGCTGGTGGATTTGAGCTACAGGGAAAGGTTGAATAGGCTAGGGCAGTTTTCCTTGGAGCGTCGGAGGCTGAGGGGTGACCTTATAGAGGTTTATAAAATCATGAGAGGCATAGATTGGATAAATAGACAAAGTCTCTTCCGTGAGGTGGGCCAGTCCAGAACTAGAGGGTATAGCTTTAGGGTGATAGGGGAAAGATATAAGAGAGACCGAAGGGGCAACTTCTTCACGCAGAGGGTGGTACATGTATGAAATGAGCTGCCAGAGGAAGTGGTGGAGGCTGGTACAATTGCAACATTTAAAAAGCATTTGGATAGGTATATGAATAGGAAGGGTTTGGAGGGATATGGGCTGGGTGCTGGCAGGTGGGACTAGATTGAGTTGGGATATCTGGTTGACGTGGACAAGGTGGACTGAAGGGTCTGTTTCCATGCCGCACATCTGTAAGACTCTACAAATGTGTGATTATTTCCATTTGTTCACATAGCTCTGTCCGAGTGGTCAATACAACCACAGGGAATCGCCTAATCTTTGAACTAAAAGATATTTTGGAAATTTGGTCGTTGGACAGTTTGAATAGTTATTAAAAATTGCAGACTTTAGTTTTGTGAAAGAAAACACAAACTTTTTAAACAGATATACATTAGGTTACAATCTAGAAAAGGCAATTTAAACTGAATTTATTCACTTATAGAGTCTTATCATCATGTATAAACAATTTACCTTTCTTAATACGTCCATCAGCTTCAGCTGCTCCTCCTGGTATAATGCCTTTCACATAAATCCCACCATGTCTCACACTTGTGTTAATACCACCCTAGAGAAAAAGACTGCATATTCATATGATGCAAGGTACCCCCAGACAGTGACTAACCTATGAGAATATTGCAAAACATTATTTTGTTTTACAAAGCATGACCTTATAGTTTGTTGGTACCAAAAGCAGAATTATGAGGAAAATCACAAGAGACCATAGGTTAGTGCAGTGGGCAGATAGGACTCTCAGTTACTGCAGAAAATTGTGAATTTGTGCAATTTGGGAAAACAATAGCAATATTCACTAAAACACTAAAAGCATTTAATAGAGGTATATTCAGAGATTGAAGTCTACAAAAACAAAGATTTTGAAAGGTGGGAGTGAAGACTAAAAGTTCTATCTCGAAAGAGAAATTGTACATTGACTTTCTTCATGGGGGGTGTCATAAAATATATGATCAAGCAACTCATATTGTACATTGACAAGAAATTCCTCAGGCCTTAATTGGAGTACAGCTCCAGCTTAATCATCTCTTCATAGGCAGGATATCAGAGTCATAGAAATTGTACACTTAAAAGGCAATAAAATCAGATTAGATATTACAGTTATGGCTGGTTCATTGGTTTGTTTATGTTCCCACTGTATCAGAGAAACTTTAAGAAAGGAAATAAAATTAGGCAATGGTTTGAAAGGTTCATTTACAATTGTAATCTCATCCTATGGGCTGGTATGTTTTCTGGCTGTTATTTTATAATAGATCGTAAGATAACTGAGGAATCTTGCTGCAGTAGGCCTTTCAAGTCTGCAGCTTGCACTACTGTTCCTGCCTGAAATCACTGGCAATATCAGAGACAGCATAACTGTGCTAACGGTGTGACCAGGCAACAATAAAACCCATTTCACACCAAGGGTCAGTCCATTGACACCTGTTCAGGTTGAGCACGTCTTGGGTATCTCTGTCCAGCCAATGCCCAGGCAACAGAAGGCCATGGAAAATCAGCTAGTGCAAGTTTCCAATGGATTTGTAAAGTAAATGAAATGACAGATATTTCTGATGCTTTTGCATATGATTCTGTTATCCTGTCATTTCTGAAATTTATCATATTGAATCTAAACTTAAATACTTTAATATTAATATTTCATAGAGAAAGAGAGTGTTGAAAACCTTGCCAAACAGTACCGTGACACTAATGCCCAAGCTGTTCTCTATTTTTGACAACTCCACTTCAAAAATATCTCCCGGCTTTAGCAAAGTGCTTTGTTTAGCTTCAGGAAAAGCTCTTCTTTTCACCTTATCTGCTACAGAATCCTATATGTGAACAAATCAAAATTAGTGTATAAAGCAATACTGAAAGTACAATGAGATTTGATCTGTGTTTATGAACTGTCCAGCGTACTGTTTCAGTTCAGGGATATTATTTCTCCAATATTTTGAAACATACCCTTATAAATATTTAAACCCCCTCCTGACAATGCATAACAAAGTTAAAGCTTCAATTTTACAGACTGTGCAATACTAAATTTCTACAACTGTATAGTAATGTCATTCTTTCTAATGATTATTTTTTAAAAAATGCATACCTAATATAAAAAATAGTGCTGCAGAAATGTTCTTGTTGCAAAATCAAAGCAACCATTCGTTATCTAATCCACTGCTGACCAAAACCCTCTCAAATTATATGAGACACTATTACATGATGGGATCTAGAGAGAAGGGAGTTGTGTGGCCAAAATTAAAAGGGTCAGCAAGTGAGTCAGAACACTTTAAGGCACAAGGAAGTTTGGCACAGTTGGATTGCATTTATTTTAATGAAAGGAGAGGGCAGCACAGTGGTTAGCACTGCTGCTACATAGCGCCAGGGACTCGGGTTCAATTCCAGCCGCAGGCGACTCTCTGTGTGGAGTTTGCATATTCTCCCTGTGTCTGTGTGGGTTTCCTCTGGGTGCTCCGGTTTCCTCCCACAATTGAAAAACGTGCAGGTTAGGTGAATTGGCCATGCTAAAATTGCTCACGGTGTTCAGGGATGTGTAGATTAGGCACATTAGTCAGGGTAAATGTAGAGTAACGGGGAATGGGTTTGGGTGGGATAATCTTTGAAGGGTCGGTGTGGACTTGTTTGGCCGAAGGGCCTGATTCTACACTGTAAGGATTCTATAAGTCTGATGAACAAGACAAAGATGAGGACACAAACTAAATCATAGGGTTGCGATGTCATTGTTGTCACCGAGACATGGTTGAGAGAAGGGCAGGATTGCTAGAAGCTCAATATTCTAGGCTATAGGGTCTCAGGGGAGACAGGGAAGGAGGTAAGAGAAGAGGGTGTGTTGCAATATTGGTCACAGAATCAACTACAGGAGTAAGGAGGGATGACATCTTCAAAAGTTCCTCAAATACATGCAAACTTTAAAAACCAAAAATGAGTAATCACATTGTTGGGAGAGACTTAAGGGGCTTATGGTTCAAAAAGAAATAAATGAGCAGATGTGTAGGCAAATGTCAGAGAAGTATAAAAGTAACTGGACGGTGATAGTGGGGGATTTCAGATCCCCAACATTAACTGGGGAAGTTAAAGTGTGAAAGGTGCAGAAGGATGGAATTCTTGAAATGCATCTAGGAGAGTTTTTAAAGCAAAAGAGCAGATGGCCCTGGATTTAATTTTAGGTAATGAAGCCAGGCAAGCGGTTGAAGCGTCAGTGGGGGGCATTTTGCAAAGCATAAGCATAGCTCCATTAGATTCAAGATTGTTATGGAAAAGAGCAAGGATGGGCATGAAATCAAAAGAACTAAACAGGGGAAAGGCCAATTTAAAAAAAGATCAGATACGATTTAGCCACAGTGGACGGCAAACAGACACGTTTAGCTAAATCAGTATCAGAGCTGTAGGACACATTAAAGATGGAAATATGGAGAATACAGGGCCAACGTGGTTCTAATAAAGATAAAGGGTGGGGCCAACAAATCCAGTGAATCCTGGATCTAGAGGAATAGACAGGATTGGATAAAGAAAGAAAGGAGGGCTTATGGCAGTTATCAAGAGCTCAAAACAGTAGAAACCCAATCGGTGTACAGAATGTGTAAGGGAGAACTTAAAATAGAAATTGGGAGAGCAAAAAAAGGGGGCATGAAAGGATAGTAGGAAGCAAAATAAAGTTATTATTCAAGTACACTAATTACAAGGGCCATAGATACAGTAGACAGGAAGACTTTTTCCCCTTGATGGAGGGATCAAAGCCATGGGGGCATAAATTTAAGGAAAGGTGCAGAACGTTTAGTGGAACTGTGAGGGTGATGGGAATCTAGAACCCACTGCCTGTGAGGATGGTAGAGACAGAAATCCACATAACATTTGAATAGATGTGCACTTGCAATGTGAAGACACACAAGGCTATGAGCCAAATAAGATCAGAAACAATAGGACAGCTTTTAGTTCAGGATGGCTGATGGAGCTAGTATTGAGAACCATTGTGATTGGAAATAAAGATATAATGAAAATTTTAATGTACATTATAACCAAAGAAAATCAAACAGGAAATTAACTTAAAAGAAAAATCTGTTGCTACAACTAGGATGGACAGAAATGTTTGCAATATGCTGTTTGCATACTGACACAATGAGATATTGGGGCAGGTGGGGACTGCTGGGAAAAAGGCAAACTGACCAAAGATGAGAAAAATCATATTCACCTTTTTTGAACTTTGTTGCTCTTGACTGCTAGAATAGGTTGCTTCATCCATGTCAGAGTCACCTCGGTCCGAGCAATCTGTCTCTTTAGGTGTTTCGACATTAGTACTGTTTAACGGCCTTGCACTGTCCAAAACATTTTGAATCATGTCCTGCCTCAAATCCGTTAGTGCAGAGACCTCTTCATAATCAGTACGTTGTGGTGTTCTAGAGGTAGTTCGATTTCTGTAAAAACCATGTACTTGGCTTTGTGAAAGCCCTGCACTTTCAGTTCTAGAGTCCTGGGAGCTCGTACTTCCTCTTCGTTTCTCCTCAGGTGGAACAGAAGTTCTTACAGGAAGAGTTCTATGATGACCGGATGATCCATTATGCTCTTCTGAAGATGACACTTCTTCATAGTCCCGCCTTCCTAAATTCCGACAAGGGCTTCTAGATTTGTTCCTTGTTCCTTTTTCCGTTCAGAGGAGATGCATGTGAATAAAATAAAGTCACACTGTTTGAAGTATCAAACTATAATCCTATGAAATCAGTTTCACAATTGAAGTACTGTCACTGTTACAAATTTAAAACATAAACAGTGTAGGCTCTTTCCTCATTATGTGTAAATAGGAGGCTCAGCAACCCTGTTTGATCAGACAAGGCAAATTTTTGCTATTTAAAATCAGCTGGATATTGTGAAGTCAGCTAGAGCAATATGTATTGACCACTTTGCTGTCCTACTCAAATACCAAAATATCAAGCCCATCTTTTCTTTCTGTGAAATAGTGTTGAACTTCAGAGTTGGTCATCATGTCTGTGGAGATGAGTTCATACATAAAACAGAAAATACTGAAGATACTCAGCAAATCTGTCAGAATCAGTGCAATGAGAAACAGAGTCCAGTACGACTCGCCCTCAGAACTGAAATATTGATAGGTTGTGTGAATGGGCAAAAGCTTGGCAGAGGAAGTTCAAAAGAGGAAAGTGCGAGAGTATAAACATTGATAGGAAATGTTAAAAGGCAGACTATTATTTAAATGGAGAAAGACTCCAGAAAAGTGCAGCACAAAATGGATCCAGGTTTTCTTTTGCGTGAAACACAAAGTTAGTGTGGAGGAGCAGCAAATTAATTAAGGTGGCAAAACAATTTTTGCCTTTACGGCTAGAGGCTTCGAGTTTAAAACTGGGGAAATCTTACGGCAATGGCATAAGGTATTGGTAAGGTCACACCTGGAGTACTGGCATACAGTCATGGTCCCCAGATTCAAGAAAGGATGGATTAGCATTGAAGGCTGCTCAAGATAGATTCACTGGATTGCATTCCTGGGTTGTAGGAGTTTGTTGATCAAGAATACTGATCAATTGCAGCAGCAGGAGCGGTGAGAGTGCGGACCAGGGGGCAGCCGGGAAGGTAAGTTTCCCTATTTTAGAATTACCTCGTGATTAGACGGAGCGAAAGCTCAACGGGTGTAGGCATGGACACGAGGATTGCTGGGCACGTGAACTGCTATTATCGAGCTATGTCTAAACCAGAGACATTACAGCGCGTAGTGTCTCCCATCTATCCTCCTCCTCTAACCAAACAAAAAAGACCATATGTGGAGGGTTGGTAAGGTACGGCTTTTTTTTTCATTTATTCAACCTCTCTTGGCAATTTAGAGCAGAGGAGATGGAGGCTATGGCAGTTACATGCTCCTCTTGCAGAATATGGGAGGTAAGGGTGACCACTGACTTCACTTGCGAGAAGTGCACCCAACTCCAGCTCCTCACAGATCGCATTGGGGAACTGGAGCTGGATGAACTTCGGATCATTCGGGAGGCTGAGGGGATGATAGAGAGGAGTTGGAGGAAGGTAGTCACACCTAAGTTACAAGATAAAGTTGGCTGGGTGACCATCAGGAGAGGGAAAGGGATTAGCAGACAGTACAGGGAGCCCCCATGGCCATTTCCCTCAATAATAAGTATACCATTTTGGATATTATTGGGGGATGGGGGTGCGAGGGAGGACCCACCAGTGGAAAGCCACAGCAGCCAAGTTTTGGGCATGGAGTCTGGTGCTGTGGCTTGGAAGGGAAGAGAGGAGAATAGGAGAGTGATAGGGATAGGAGATTCTCACCGTGGGCAGTATGGTGGCTCAGTGGTTAGCACTGCACCAGGACCTTTTCCCATAGCGGAAATGTCTATCACAAAGGGGCATAATTTTAAGGTGATTGGGGCAAGGTTTAGGGGAGATATCAGAGGTAGGTTCTTTACACAGAGACTGGTAGGTGAGTGGAATGCACTGCCAGTAGTGGTAGTAGAATCAGATACATTAGGGACATTTAAGCAACTCTTGGATAGGCACATGGAAGATAGTAAAATGAAGGGTAGGTAGGTTAGTCTGATCTTAGAGTAGGAAAAAAGGTCAATAGACAATAGCTGAAAATGTGTTGCTGGAAAAGCGCAGCATGTCAGGCAGCATCCAAGGAACAGGAGAATCGACGTTCCTGAAGAAGGGCTTATACCCGAAACGTCGATTCTCCTGTTCCTTGGATGCTGCCTGACCTGC
Organism: Chiloscyllium plagiosum; assembly: GCF_037043375.1. NCBI lineage: Eukaryota > Metazoa > Chordata > Chondrichthyes > Orectolobiformes > Hemiscylliidae > Chiloscyllium > Chiloscyllium plagiosum. Next base: position 38,471,536 of record NW_028270139.1, on the reverse strand, counting down.
TTCGCTTTTCCAGCAACACATTTTCAGCTCTGATCTCCAGCATCTGCAGCCCTCACTTTATCTCAGTAGACAATAGACAATCAGTGCAGGAGTAGGCCATTCTGCCCTTCAAGCCTGCACCGCCATTCAACATGATCATGGCTGAGCATTCCTAATCAGTATCCTGTTCCTGCCTTATCTCCATAACCCTTGATTCCACTATCTTTGAGAGCTCTATCCAACTCTTTCTTAAATGAATCCAGAGACTGGGCCTCCACTGCCCTCTGGGGCAGAGCATTCCACACAGCCACCACTCTCTGGGTGAAGAAGTTTCTCCTCATCTCTGTCCTAAATGGTCTACCCCGGATTTTTAAGCTGTGTCCTCTGGTTCGGCACTCACCCATCAGCGGAAACATGCTTCCTGCTGCCAGAGTATCCAATCCTTTCATAATCTTATACGTCTCAATCAGATCCCCTCTCAGTCTTCTAAACTCAAGGGTATACAAGCCCAGTCGCTTCAGTCTTTCAGTGTAAGGTAATCCCGCCATTCCAGGAATTGACCTCGTGAACCTACGCTGCACTCCCTCAATAGCCAGAATGTCTTTCCTCAGATTTGGAGACCAGAACTGCACGCAGTACTCCAGGTGTGGTCTCACTAGGGCCCTGTACAGCTGCAGAAGCACCTCTTTGCTTCTATACTCAATTCCTCTTGTTATGAAGGCCAGCATGCTATTAGCCTTCTTCACTACCTGCTGTACCCGCATGCTTACCTTCATTGACTGGTGTACAAGAACACCCAGATCTCTCTGTACTGCCCCTTTACCTAAATTGATTCCATTGAGGTAGTAATCTGCCTTCCTGTTCTTGCCACCAAAGTGGATAACCATACATTTATCCACATTAAACTGCATCTGCCATGCATCTGCCCACTCACCTAACTTGTCCAGGTCACCCTGTAATCTCCTAACATCCTCATCACATTTCACCCTGCCACCCAGCTTTGTATCATCAGCAAATTTGCTAATGTTATTACTAATACCATCTTCTATATCATTAACATATATTGTAAAAGCTGCGGTCCCAGTACTGATCCCTGCGGTACCCCACTGGTCACTGCCTGCCATTCCGAAATGGAGCTGTTTATCACTACCCTTTGTTTCCTATCAGCCAACCAGTTTTCAATCCAATCTAGTACTTTGCCCCCAATACCATGCGCCCTAATTTTACTCACTAACCTCCTGTGTGGGACTTTATCAAAAGCTTTCTGAAAGTCCATGTACACTACATCCACTGGATCTCCCTCGTCCATGTTCAGAGTTACATCCTCAAAAAATTCCAGAAGATTAGTCAAGCATGATTTCCCCTTCATAAATCCATGCTGACTCTGTCCTATCCTGTTACTACTATCCAGATGTGCCGTAATTTCATCCTTTATAATAGACTCCAGCATCTTTCCCTCCACTGAGGTCATACTAATTGGTCTATAATTTCCTGCTTTCTCTCTCGCTCCTTTCTTAAAAATTGGTATAACATTAGCCACCCTCCAAACCTCAGGAACCAACCCCGAATCTATCGAACTCTGGAAAATAATCACCAACGCATCCACGATTTCCCGAGCCACCTCCTTCAGTACCCTGGGATGCAGACCATCAAGCCCCGGAGACTTATCAACCTTCAGACCTAACAGTCTCTCCAACACCAAATCCTGGCAAATATAAATTCCCTTAAGTTCAGGTCCTTCAGCCACTGTTACCTCAGGTCGGCACAACATTGAAGGCCAAAGGGCCTTTACAATGCTCCATGTCATAGTTAAACAGGTTAGGCCTTTATTTATTTGAATTTAGAAGAATGAGAAGTGATCTGACTGAAATTTACACAACCTGACGGGGTTTGACAGTTTAGATGTTTAGAAGGTGTTTTCACTCGTTGGGAAATTTCAAACTAGTGGACATAATTACAGAATGAGGGGACACTATTTTAAATTGGAAATACAAAGACATTCCTTCAGTCAGAGCAGCTGATGTCTGGAATTCCCTGCCCAAAGAGATAAAAGTAATCACACAGGCCTTTTTCTTTGAAATATCGAGGAGTTAAGGACTATGAGGAGTTGAGGCAGGAGCAGATCAGCCAAGATCTTATAAAATGATGGGCATGTTTGAGGGGCTGAATGGCCTACTCATGCTATCATTGTTTATGTTCCTAACTTCTCCATCGTCAGCTTAATGGCATTCAGTGACAAGTGGCATAATTTGGAGTGAAGTCTACTCATAATTAGTCTTTAAATAGAGTTATATCTGTGTATTTGTTCTCAAATGATGACTCGGCATGGGAGAAGCTCGAATCATGAAAGCTTTGTTAATTCATTAGCTCTCACTGCTTTAAAATGCTGACACTTGTAGCAGTCTAAAATCTCTGCCTTAATGCCAGTGTAAATTCTACACGAAGGTTCAATTCAAAATACAGAAATTATAGGATTAATTGGGTAGCTGCCAAATCCAATCCCATTGCCAACGTGCTGAACATATGAAAAATATGAACTCCATTTTTGCGATACAATACTGCACAGCTCTTCCTGGTTATTGTTCATCATTAATCATTCTTGTTGAGGAAGTACCCAGAGGGGTACTAATATCCTGGGTGGGAAATTTGCTAGTGCCATTCGGGTGGGTTTAGGCTAGCTCAGCAGGGGGATGGGAACCTGAGGTGTAGTTGCAGTGCACAGGAGGATAACAGTAGGGAGGACAGGGACAGGATTGTGCTGGCAGACAGCAAGCTGGTTTGAAGTGTGTCTACTTCAACGCCAGAAGTATCCGAAATAGGGTAGGTGAGCGTGCAGCATGGACAGTTACCTGGGACTTCGATGCTGTGGCCATTTCGAAGACATGGACAGAGCAGGGTGAGGAATGGATGTTGCAGGTTCCAGGGTTTAGATCTTTCATTAAGAACAGGGAAGGCGGTAAAAGAGGGGGAGGTGTGGCCTTGTTAGTCAAGGATAGTATAACGGTAGCTGAAAGAACTTTTGACGAGGACTCATCTACTGAGGTAGTATGGGCTGAGGTTATAGGCCTCCGCAGAGTTCCAGGGAGGTGGAGGAGAGGATTGGCAAAATTATTCTGGGTAGAAGTGAAAGGAACAGGCTGGTCATTATGGGGGACTTTAACTTCCCCAACATTGACTGGAAATGCTATAACTCTAGTACCTCAGATGATCAGTTTTTGTCCAATGTGTAACAGGAGGGTTTCCTGACACAGTATGTCGAAGGGCCGACAAGAGGGGAGGCCACACTGGATCTGGTGCCTGGTAAAGAACCAGGCCAGGTGTTTGATTTAGTTGTAGGTGAGCACTTTGGAGAGAGTGACCATAATTCAGTTACGTTTAGTTTAGCAATGGAAAGGGATAGGTACATGCCACAGGTCAAGAGTTATTAATGGGGTAAGGAAAATTATAATGTGATTAGGCAAGAATTAGGATGCATAGAATGGGGTAGCAAAATGCAGGGGATGCAAACAATGGAAATGTGGAGCTGGTTTAAGGAACAGATATTGCGTGTCCTTGATAGGTATGTCCCTGTCAGGCAGGGAGGAAGTGATAAGGTAAGGGAACCGTGGTTTACGACAGAAATTGCATCTCTTGTTAAGCGGAAGAAGGAGGCTTGCGCGTTGATGAGACAAGATAGTTCAGATGAGGCGATGGAGAGTTACAGATAGCCTAGGAAGGATTTAGAGAGTAAAGAAGAGAAAAGAGAGGACACGAGCAGTCTTTAGCAAATAGAATAAAGGAGAATGCTAAAGCTTTCCATTGGTATGTGAGGAATAAAAGGATGACTAGGGTAGGAATAGGGCCAATCAAAGACAGAAGTGGGAAGTTGAGTGTAGACCCTGTGGAGATCAGAGAGGCGCTAAATGGACATTTCTCATGGTTTTCACTCAGGAAAAGGAGAATATCGTAGAGGAGAAGAATGAGATATGAGATATTAGACTAGAAAGGATTGAGGTTAGTTATGAAGAGGTGTTATTAATTCTGGAAGGAGTGAAAGTAGACAAGTCCCCTGGGCCGGATGGGATTTATCCGAGGATTCTCTGGGAAGCTAGAGAGGAGATAGCAGAGCCTTTGGCTTTGATATTTGAGTTGTCATTGTCTACAGGTTTAGTACCAGAGGACTGGAGGATTGCAAATGTTGTGCCCTTGTTCAAGAACGGTAGTAGAGATGACCCAGGTAATTATAGACCAGTGAGCCTTACTTCTGTTGTAGTAAAGATTTTGGAAAAGATTATAAGAGATTGGATTTATAATCATCTAGCAAGCAACAATTTGATTTCAGTTAGTCAACATGGTTTCATCAAGGGCAGGTCGTGTCTTACAAACTGCAATGAGTTTTTTGAGAAGGTGATCAAGCATGTAAATGATGGTAGGGCAGTTGACGTGGTATACATGGACTTCAGTAAAGCCTTTGATAAGGTTCCACATGGTAGGCTGTTGGAGAAAATGCAGAGGCATGGGATTGAGGGTGATTTAGCAGTTTGGATTAGAAACTGGCTTTCTGAAAGAAGGCAGCGAGTGGTAGTTCATGGAAAATATTCAGCCTGGAGACCGGTTACTAGTGGTGTGCCACAAGGTTCTGTTTTGGGACCACTGCTGTTTGTCATTTTTATAAATGACTTAGACGCAGGCATAGGTGGATGGATTACGGGGAGAATGCGGGTAAGTGGAGTTGAAATGCCCATCAGCCATGATTGAATGGCGGAGTGGACTCGATGAGCCGAACGGCCTTACTTCCGCTCCATTTGTCTTATGCCATTTGTCTTATGGTTTTATGATTAGTAAATTTGCAGATGACACTAAAGTCGGTGGAGTAACGGACAGTTGGAAGAATGTTACAGGTTGCAGGGGAACTTGGATAAACTGCAGAATTGGGCTGAGACTTGGCAAATGGGGTTCAATGCAGCTAAATGTGAGGTGATTCACTTTGTGAAGAATAACAGGAAGGCAGAGTATTGGGTTAATGGAAAGATTCTTGGTAGTGTGGATGTGCAGAGGGATCTTGGAGCCCATGTACTTAGATCCCTGAAAGTTGCCACCCAGGTTGATAGTGCTGTTAAAAAGGCATATGGTGTGTTAGGTTTCATTGGTGGAGGGATTGAGTTCCAGAGCCGCACTACCATGCTGCAACTATACAAAACGCTAGTGCAGCTGCACTTGGAATATTGTGTGCAGTTCTGGTTGCCATATTTCGGGAAGGGTGTGAAAGCATTGGAAAAGGTGCAGAGGAGATTTACCAGGATGTTGCCTGGTTTGGAGGGAAGGTCTTATGAGGAATGGCTGAGACTTAGGTCTGTTCTCATTGGAAACAAGAAGGCTAAGAGGGGATTTGATAGAGACCTACAAGATGATCAGAGGATTAGATAGGGTAGACAGTGAAAGACTTTTTCCTAGGTTGATGATGTCAGCTTGCACGAGGGGGCATAACTGAAAATTGAGGAGTGATAGATTTAAGACAGATGCCAGAGGCAGGTTCTTTACTCAGACTGGTAAGGGGGTGGAATGCCCTACCTGCTAATGTAGTTAACTCAGCCAGATTAGGGAGATTTAAACAATCCTTGGATAAGCACATGGATGATGATGGGATAGTGTAGGGGGATGAGCTGAGAATAGTTCACAGGTCAGCGCAACATTGAGGGCCAAAGGGCCTGTTCTGAGCTGTATTGTTCTATGTTCTAAGATTTTGAAGATGAGGAAACCCAAGGGAAGAAATTTAAAGTTTGGAGGGGTACCATACACTATGACACAATGAACACATGCAACAGCATACCCAGGCTTTTATAATTAGACTTGAGCTTTTCAATCTTGAAATGCAAATTTAGTACCTGAAGAAAAATCAGTTCCTCTGTAAAGTTTCTCTTTCAGCTGAGACACCACCAGAGTCACATCTTCAGGGGCATTTTGTAAAATTTCAACCGCTCTGTCATGGGTGATGCCTTCTAAAGTGATACCATTTACAGATATCAGCCGATCACCTGCAGATAGTGAAAGCACAGAGGTTATTTAACAAGCAGCAATATTGCAAACATTTTTGGTGCATTTTAAAAGGAGAGGTTGAAATAGTTTTACCTTGCTTCAAGATACAAAATTACGTGGAATTTCACAACATTCCACTTCATAGAAATGCAACTATGCTCAAGTAGAATGAGTTCAAGTAGAAATCATTTTGAATAAAATATTGAATGGAAACACTTTTTTTAAAAATTGAAGTGACCTATTTAAGTTGATGTCCATGATATGGTAATAAAATAGTCAAAAAGGAAAGTGTAATATAAATGTTGTCCAAGAAACATGACTGTAAAAGATAAGGAAATGTTCATACAGAGTTTGTAGGAAATGCTCACAAGCTCAAAAAATCTTCATATCTCCTCATACTGTTGGAAAATAAGGCATCAAGTGCACATGTTGGTCATTATTTGACACAGAGTCTATTAATTGGGCTGCAAAGTGACTGACAAGTAGAAGTGCATTCTTCTTGACCCAGAAAAAAAATAAACAGCTCCTTTGCAGGGAACCATATTTAAATATTTGAAAGAGAACCTTCTTCCTAATCAAGGTCACAATTTTGTCCTGGACTGACAAAGGGTAGCCCACTGGATCTCTTCAGGGTCTTGGAATGTTAAAACCTGTTACACTGGGAGTCTCTGCCCTTACCTCTCCTCCTATGCCACTCGCCTGGGAACTTACACCTCTCATGGCTTGCAGAGTCTCAGCCTACTTTCTTGATCATGTCTTGCCAGACTATGTGATAAAAGAGCTGAGAAATTTCAACTCCTCCTCCTTCTCTAAGGATCATTTACAGTACAGGTGTATGAAGTACCTGGCTTTAAACGGTGATCCAACTCTGCTGGCCCTCCTGGCATTATTGTAGTGACAAAAATTCCTAAATCCAGTTTGCCAGTTTTTTCTCCACCAACAATTTGAAAACCTATTTGAAATAGTAATTAAATAATATTAATAGGATATTTTAATGACATTAGTAAGGCATTGTTAATTGGTCACCTTTTGTCATAGAGGACCCCAAAAACACATTGTGACATTGAGCATTTCAATTTAAGTTCTTTATTTCATATTATGTGCCTTCTTACAGTTTTTCCATCATTAGGTTGTGCAGAGGAAAAAAAAACTAACTTTTCAACAATTTCCAGTTTAGGTTTCACCCACTAGCAAGAGGACCTTGACGTTTATTATCCACAAAAACAATTGCAGTACGTATTTTCCCTTGATCTTCACTGTCAAAATGTGTAGACATTAGTCATATCAACTGCTCTAACAATCTGAGGCTTCCATAGATAAATTGAACAAATACACTGAGTCAACATACCCAAGCCATGTTTTACATCCTTCTTCAGTCTTATACATCTAAGCTCTCTCTCAGGTGAGGGCAAGGCACTAAATTTCTGATGAAGGGTATCTTTCAAAGAAAAAAAAATCAAGACTCCAAGTTAGTACATTCAAAAGTTGAATATATTAGAAACAGCAATAAAAAACAAATTTCAAAAAAACAAAACTACTCATTACAAATATTTTCACTATGTTTTCATTAATGAATAATTTAATTTGCTTTAGCATCATCTTGATAATTACTACAATTTTCCATTCTTTTCTAATTCTTTTATGATAGCGTCTATTTAATAGAAACATGTACTATTTCAGAACTGCAGCTGTTTTCTGTGCAAAGGTCATCAGAATGGTGGTGTGTCAAAACATTTTAGAATATATTTAGGGCCAGCAATTGAGAAAGTTGGCATTAAGGGGATTTAAACACTTTTGGTCAGAATTGAAATACTCGTTCACATAACAGTTTGATAGAATAATTAGAAGTTTTGCAGCTCCAATTATTCTGTTGAAATTGTTGCATATAATATAACAAGAAAGTATCATAAGCCAGTTAAAATATCACTGCCAGGAACAAACACTAATGATTAGTGTTCATTTGTGAATTTGGTTTCTCCCATTTTTCTTTGTTCTCCAAATGAAGCATTTAAATATCAGTAACTAAAGGTATTTTGGTATGTTGTATACAGTTAATATATAATTATTTTAAGTTAAATTCAATATTTACTGACGAATAAATTAAAAGTCTTCTTTCTATCACACAATCATAGCTTTCGTACAACACATTTGTGTCACCTAATCATAAACAAATTTATTCCATAGAAGTGACTAGAAACAAATTACAAGTTTGGATCCTATAATTAGACAAGTCAATTTTAACAGCTGCGTGGAAAATGATGCATCATATTCCAAAAACACCCAAGTAAAGTAAGGATTTTAATAAACATGGATTATATCCAAACCTGAATACTATGGCTTTGGGAAAAAAAACTGTATTCTAAGCACGAGAGAGTAAATTTAGACGAGACAAGTTCCTGATCTTCGTTGAGCCATTTGGAGTTAGCATCAAGCACAATGCAGTCTCTCCAGAGGAAAGGACAGAAAATGCAAGATAATCATTCCATCATTGCACATCTGCCAACAGCAACTTTACATCTGAAGCTGCTATAGATCCTGGAACAGATTTCCTGTCAGGTCGCTTAATTTGAAAAAGAAAATGTACCGGGATCTGGAGAAGAAGCAAGAAGAGAAAAAGAAGAAATATCTTTCAAGTAGTGACAGAAACTATCTTCTGAAGGTTAGTGATGGAATAAATTATTGACCTTAAAGGGGAATGATCTCTCTACAAATTAGATACTTTGAAGAGACACATTTCATTTTATAAGATCACAAAAAATTTCAGTGGTGCATTTGATGGTCAGAAAGCTATTAGTGGCCTCAAAATCAGATATGAACGGAGGATAGTTTGGTTTTCTCAATGAATGGTGAGTCACAATTAATTTGTATATGGGAAAATACAATTTCAGTACAGAAATTCATTCTCTCAGAAATGTATCTGTAAAATTATTAAGCATATTGGATCCAAGTTTTAGTTTAGTTTGCAATTTAGTTCAACATTAACACAATTTAAAAGTTCCAAGAACAAATCTATTTGTTGAAAAACAAAATTAGAAATAATTCAAAATTCAATCATGCTTTCAAAATATTTTCATCAATTTGCAATATATTCCAGGTCATTATTTATATATGCTGTACCAATACATAAAGTAAAAAATAAATGCAATCATTTTAAGATATGAATTTCTCCTCTCCCTCCTTTTTCCAACCCACTTGACAAAGCAATTATGTTAGAATATCTTCTGGCTCAGCAAGCACTTAATTTTCCCATTTCACACTGTTAATTGGAAACGGCATGTAATTCCTTAATGCGCTTGTGGGAGAAAGATATCTTGCAAAATGTTCTGGTGGGTCAACAAAAAGCAGTAACCTCAGATGACTTTTACATGTTTTTCTGGTTATAGGAAGGAGGTAGATCAATATTAATATGAACTATTAATATAAAATGAGATCTTTGGGTTAAAAGAGATGATTTTGAAAATACGCTCTGCCATTTTCCATGCTTAAATTCACCGGGAGACAGGCTGATTATTTTAATATAAATTGTGAAAGCAAACTTTAATAGCGAAATCAAAATCACTGAAAGAAAAATAAAAAGACTAAAACATTACCTGCAAGAAGTTTCTGTTAGGCGGCAGGGAAAGTGAGAAAAACAGAGAGAGCAATAGAAGTAGAAATGCAGAAGTTTGAGAAGCTGATGTTGTACAGTCACACCAAGGCTTTAAACAGTGAAGGCACTTGTACATTGTAAACTCAGTTCGTTCAGCTGCCTACCATTGGCTGTCAAGGTAGCAGGGGTTGATGGGATCCCAGAACTGTGCATGCTAATCCCTGATAACAAAACATACAGTAATAAAAAAATACATAAAAGCTGAAAAATAGAATCCATATGATTTCAATAGCAAAATAAGTACTCTTGATTTGTGACCAATTTCTCAGAACACCTTATGCAGTTGTATAAATTTAGATTTTGAATTTAACCAAAAAAAATTAAAATGCTAACACAATCCCTTCACTGAACAGGCACAGAAGGGGTTAAATTTCTGTCATGCACTCCTGGTTGGTGAGCTTCCCACTGGTTTCAGTAAAGTGAATAACATGCTAATTTGAAAGCATAGTGCAATTCCCCTTTCCAGGTGGTTGAACTTCTCTCTGTTGGCAGATCAGTTCAGACTGCAGCTGCCTTTACAGCAAAAATGCAGCAACAGTGCGAAGTAAATTGCTTCACATTTCTACTACTATTGCATTGTATATGCATTCTAAGCAAAAAGAGCACTCTGACCAGAGATTAATGTGCCATATAATTAACTTGGCAAAACAGACCATGAGAAATAGGAATTGGAGTAGGGTATTCAGCACTGCCATTCAAAAGGATCATATCTGATTCGACATTCCTCAAATCCACTATTCTGCACTTTCCCTTGATTCCCCTACTCATCAATAATTTCGCTGTACTTATCTATAAGCGTACTCAAGCACTTGCCCCTATAGATCTCTGCAAAAAGGTATTCCAGAGACTCAACCCTCAGAAAAGAAATTCCTTAACTTAATCTTAAACTGGCACACTTTCATTCTGAGACAATGCCCTCTAGACCTAGATACTCCCCTGAGGGAAATATCCTCTCAGCATTTACTCTATCAAGCCCCTAAAAAATCCTACATGTTGAATTGAAGTCACCTCTCATTCTTCTAAACTCCACTGAGTAGAGTCTCAATGTGTCTGGCCTTTGCTCATAAGACAATCCCTCCATACCAGGGATTGTTCCATTGAGGCAACTAAAAAGTCAAAAGATTTATTATTAATTATTGTAAGTGCTATTATTTTGAGACACACAATATGATAACACTGATTACAAAAGTTAAACCATGACATATCAAGAGATCAACTTTAGAACAAGGAACTTTACTCAAAATCCTTGTGCTATAAGTGCTTTCAAGTAAAATAGAGACAATCAAATGCAGTGGAAACCATAAATAATAAGTAGTCATTTCAAATAGTGAAAGCTTTGTGTGATACATAGTGTTACTCTTACTTAAACCACAGCTGATGATCAGTGGATAATCATGAAATTACCAGTCATTAACCGCTGAATGTGGAACCACCAGAATTAACTAAACTGAGAAACCAGACTGCTATCCAACATGTGAATTTCTTTACAATCACCTTTTTTCTGTTAACACAATAAAATAACTGCAGAAGTTCCACAGCCTTTGATAGCTGTGGACGTTAACTGTCCAAGTGTTTGGTTATACACCAAACGCTTTAGTAATATGTCAAAAAAATTATTTCAGCCTAAGGCAGCTATAAAACCCTCACTTACAACTGGAATTTTTTATGGAATTCATCTTCAAAATTTATAAATTTGTATTCTACTATTTTTTGCTGAGTAACTTGTAACTCAAACAATTATGAAGCCTTATTACTACACGTCATGTACCATTGCATCTGTGTCAGCTCTTTGAGAAAGCAAGCCAATTAGTCTCATTCTGCTTCCATATTCCCACTGCCTTGCAAAATTTTGACCTTCTCAAGTATTAATCCAAAGCCCTTTTGAACATTACTCTTCAACATGTTTCCAACATAGCATACCATCTTCCCATGCAAACATTTCTTCCCTTTATATCATGTTTCTGGCCCTGTCTCACCAATGAATACATGATTGACTCTGTCAAAACCTTCCATAATTTTACATACAACTATAAACTTTCCATAATATTCCCATAAGCATCTCTGCTATAGGGAGAGCAATACCATTTCTATTAGTCACCATCCATAACTGAAGTCCATTAATCCTTAGTGTAAAGGAAAAATTATACCATCTTCAAGGCTTTGTCATCATCCCTGAAATCTGTTGCATTTTCTGGTAACTGGAGCAAATTGTCTCACATGATTGAAAGCTGCCTGGGAATTCAAATTAAAATAAATGAACTTTCAGATCTAAAGCTGGATAGTAAAAGGTCCCATTTTCCATTACTGAGTGCCGGGACCAGGATCTGTGATTGCCCCCGGCTGCTGTCAAGGTGGTGCAGGCAACCTGCAAACTTTATGCTCATCAGTTTCATGGTGAGAACTATAAGCTTTCCAGGCTAGAAATGCAATTTTGCTGTTCTCTTTGAAGACTGAGAAAAGACATGATGTCTGGTTAAAATTAGTAGACAGCAAATCATACAGTCCACATCCCTATTGCTCATTCCATATTCTTTACAGGTGAATGACATGGTGGCGCAGTGGTCAGCATTGCTGCCTCACAGTGCCAAGAACCTGGGTTCCATTCCAACCTTGGGTGATTGTCTGTGTGGAGATTGCATGTCCTCCCAGTGTCTGTGCGGGTTTCCACTGGGTTCTCCAGTTTCCTCCCAAAGGTATGCAGGTTAGGTGAATTGGTCATGTGGGTTTGCAGGTATGGGTGGGCCTGGGTGGGATGCTCTTCAAAGGTTTGGTGCAGACTCATTGGACCAAATGGCCTCTTTCTATACTGTAGGAATTCGATGACTCCTTGGGGCTCAGTCCCGGGCAGCATTATTGATTCAGTGATCCAAATCTCTAAAATGCTGAGGAGAATGCATGATATTAACAGGTCAAGTACATTACAGAAATCTGATCCCAAGATAGATGAGAAGGCGAAAGTGAGGACTGCAGATGCTGGAGATTAGAGTCGAGTGTGTAGTGCTGGAAAAGCACAGCAGGTTAGGCGGCATCCGTGAAGCAGGAGAATCGACGTTTTGGGTAAAAGCCCTTTGTCAGGAATGATGAAGGGCTTTTGCCTGAAACACTGACTCACCTGCTCCTTGGATGCTGCCTGACCTGCTGTGCTTTTCCAACATCACACATACATATGGAGAAACTGATCCAACACAAACAAAGAGACCTTGGGAGTGCAGGTTCACAGATCCTTAAAAGGTGGAGACATAGGTAGACAGGGTGGTGAAGGTGGTGTTTGGTACACTTGCCTCTATTGGTCAGAGCATTGAGTATAGGAGTTGGGACGGCATGTTGTGGCTGTACATGACATTGGTTCAGTCACTTTTGGAATACTGCACTCAATTCTGGTCTCCCTACTAGAGGAAAGAGGAAGGTTTGAGCCAAAGGGAGAGGCCAAATAGGCTGGGACTATTTTCTCTGAAGCGGTGGAGGCTGAGGGGTGACTTTCTTGAAGTTTAGAAAATCATGAGGGGCATGGATAGGGTGAATACACAAGGCCTTTTCTCCAGGCTAGGGAAGTCGAAAACTAGAAGGCATAGGTTTAGGGTGAGAGGGGAAAGATTTAAAAAGGACCTAAGGGGCAAATTTTTCACACACAGGGTGATGCATGTATAGAATGAGTTGCCAGAGGAAATGGTGGAGGCTGGTACAATTACAACATTTAAAAGGCATCTGGATGAGTACTTGAATAGGAAAGATTTACAAGGATATGGGCAAATGGGACTAGATTAATTTAGGATATCTGGTCGATATAGACGAGTTGGACTGAAGGGTCTCTTTCTGTCCCGTACATCTCTACAGCTCAATGTGTATACGGAATTTAATCAGATAGTTCAATCCTCTGAAGCTGGTTGGATGTTCTGAGAAATCCCATTGTGCAGTTCAGCTGAAACCAAACTATTTCCCTCCTTCTAAAAGGCAGTATTGCGTCCCATTCTCTGATTCCAGTTTACCTGGGACAGATCCACTCTCAACCTCATTGAAATTGGTCCAACTCCAATTAAGGATTTTTTTATTCTAGATTGGTCCTTGTCCTTTTTCCATAACCAACCTAAACCTTAGGACACTATGATCACTGCACCATAAGACATAGGAACAGAAATAAGGTCATTCAGCCCATTGAGTCTACTCCGCCATTCAATCATGGCTGAAACGTTTCTCAACTCCATTCTCCCACTTTCTCCCCATAACCCTTAATACCCTTGACAATCAAAAGCCTATCTCAGTCTTAAATATACACAATGACCTGGCCTTCACAGCAGTCTGTGGCAGTGAGTTCCATAGTTTAATGACTCTCTGGCTGAAGAAGTTTCTCCTTATCTCCATTCTAAAAAGGTCTTCCCTTTACTCTAAGGCTGTGCCCTGGGGTCCTAGCCTCTCCTATCAATGGAAACCTCTTCCCAACATTTACTCTGTCCAGGCCATTCAGTATTCGGAGCTGAAAAATGTGTTGCTGGAAAAGTGCAGCAGGTCAGGCAGCATCCAAGGAGCAGGAGAATCGATGTTTCGGGCATAAGCCCTTCTTCAGGAATGAGGAAGGTGTGCCAAGCAGGCTAAGATAAAAGGTAGGGAGGAGGGACTTGGGGGAGGGGCGTTGGGAATGCGATAGGTGGAAGGAGGTTAAGGTGAGGGTGATAGGCCGGAGAGGAGGTGGGGGCAGAGAGGTCGGGAAGAAGATTGCAGGTCAAAAAGGTGGTGCTGAGTCTGAGGGCTGGGACTGAGAAAAGGTGGGGGGAGGGGAAATGAGGAAGCTGGATAAATCTGCATTCATCCCTTGTGGTTGGAGGGTTCCTAAGCAGAAGATAAGGCGCTCTTCCTCCAGGCGTCGCGTTGCCATGGTCTGGCGGTGGAGGAGGCCGAGGACCTGTATGTCCTTGGCGGAGTGGGAGGGGGGAGTTAAAGTGTTCAGCCACAAGGCGGTTGGGTTGGTTGGTGCGAGTGTCCCAGTGTGTTCTCTGAAACGTTCCACAAGTAGGCGGCCTGTCTCCGCAATGTAGAGGAGGCCACATCGGGTGCAGCGGATGCAGTAAATGATGTGTGTGGAGGTTCAGGTGAATTTGTGACAGATATGGAAGGATCCCTTGGGGCCTTGGAGGGAAGTGAGGGGGGAGGTGTGGTGCAAGTTTTGCATTTCTTGCGGTTGCAGGGGAAGGTGCCGGGAGTGGAGGTTGGGTTGGTGGGGTGTGTGGACCTGACGAGGGAGTCACGGAGGGAGTGATCTTTCCGGAATGCTGATAGGGGTGGGGAGGGAAATATATCCTCGGTGGTGGGGTCTGTTTGGAGGTGGCGGAAATGACGAAGGATGATACGATGTATCTGGAGGTTGGTGGGGTGGAAGGTGAGGACCAGTGGGGTTCTGTCCTGGTGGCGATTGGAGGGGTGGGGTTCAAAAGTAGAGGAGCGGGAAGTGGAGGAGATGCGGTGGAGAGCATCGTCAACCACATCTGAGGGGAAATTACGGTCTTTGAAGAAGGAGGCCATCTGGGTTGTTCGGTATTGGAATTGGTCCTCCTGGGAGCAGATGCGGCGGAGGCGAAGGAATTGGGAATATGGGGTGGCGTTTTTACAGGGGGCAGGGTGGGAGGAGGTGTAATCTAGGTAGCTGTGGGAGTCAGTCGGTTTATAGTAAATGTCCGGATTGAGTCGGTCGCCCGAGATAGAAATGGAGAGGTCTAGGAAGGGGAGGGAGGAGTCTGAGACGGTCCAGGTAAATTTGAGGTCGGGGTGGAAGATGTTAGTAAAGTGGATGAACTGTTCAACCTCCTCGTGGGAGCACAAGGTAGCGCCGATACAGTCCCAACCCTCGGACTCAGCACCGCCTTCTTGACCTGCAATCTTCTTCCCGACCTCTCCGCCCCCACCCCCTCTCTGGCCTATCACCCTCACCTTAACCTCCTTCCACCTATCGCATTCCCAACGCCCCTCCCTCAAGTCCCTCCTCCCTACCTTTTATCTTAGCCTGCTTGGCACACCTTCCTCATTCCTGAAGAAGGGCTTATGCCCGAAACGTCGATTCTCCTGCTCCTTGGATGCTGCGCTTTTCCAGCAACACATTTTTCAGCTCTGATCTCCAGCATCTACAGTCCTCACTTTCTCCTACTTCATTCAGTATTCTGTCAGTTTCAAATAGATTTCCCCCTCATCCTTCTAAATTTCATTCAGTATAAACCCAGAGACCTCCAATGTTCCTTGCATGTTAAGCTTTTCACTCCTCTGTCCATTCTCATGAACTTCTTTTGAACACGCTCCAGGGCCAGTACATCCTTCCTGAGACATGGGGCCCAAAACTTTTCACAATACTCCAAATGTGGTCTGACCAGAACCTTATAGAGCCTCAGAAGTACACCCCTGCTTTTATATTCAAGTTCTCTCATATTAAATGCCATCATGGCATTTGCCTTCCTAACTACTGACTCAACCTGCAAGTTTATTTCGAGAGAATCCTGGTTTAGAACTCCCAAGTCTCTTTGTACTTCAGACTTCTGACTTTTCTCCCCATTTAGAAAATAGCCCATACCTCTATTCTTCTTAAAGTGCATGACCTGCCACTTTTCCACGTTGTACTCCATCTGCCACTTCGTTGCCTACTGTCCTAACCTATCCAAATCCTTCTGCTGCCTCCCCACTTCCTCAATGCTACCTGTCCCTCTATCTATCTTTGTATCGTCTGCAAACTTCGCCAGAATGCCCTCAGTTCCTTCATCTAGTTCGTTAATGCATAAAGTGAAAAGTTACAGTCCCAACACCGACCTTGCGGAACATCAGTGGTCACTGGCTGCCATCCTAAGAAAGACCCTTTTATCCCCACTCTCTGCTGTCTGCCAGACAGCCAAGCTTTGATCCATGCTAGTACCTTGCCTCTAACACCATGGACCTTTATCTTATTCAGCAGCCTCCTGGACAGCACCTTGTCAAAGGCCTTCTTGAAGTCCAGTTAGAGAACATCCATTGGCTCTCCTCGGTCTAACCTGCTCATTACTTCCTCAAAGAATTCTAGCAGATTTGTCAGGCATGACCTCCCCTTGGATGGAACCATGCTGACTTTACCCTATTTTATCATACACCTCCAAGTATTCAGAAATTTCTAACTTCACAATGGGACTTCAAAATCTTCTCTATGACGGAGGTTAGGCTAATCGGCCTGAAATTTTCCATCTTTAGCCTTACTCCCTTTTTAAACAGGGGTGTCACATTAGCAATTTTCCAGTCCTCTGGGAGCTTCTGACTCCAGCGACTCCCAAAAGATCACCACTAACACCTCCATTTTCTCTTCAGCTATCTCCTTTAGAATTCTGGGGTGTAGTCCATATGGTCCAGGTGATTTATGCACCTTCAAGCCATTCAGTTTTCCTAGCACCTTCTCCTTGGTGATGGCCACCATACTCAGCTCTACCCCCAACTCTCTTGAATTTTTTGAATATTACTCGTATCATCCACTGTGAAGACTGACACAAAGTAATTATTCAGCCATTTCCTTCTTCCCCACTATTACCTCTCCAGTGTCATTTTCCAGTTGTCCACTGTCCACTTCTGCCTCTCTTTGTCCTTTATCCAAAGAAACGCTTACAGTCTTACTGACTAGCTTACGCTCATATTTAATCTTTTCCCTCCTTATTTCTTTCTTCATTGCCTTCGGTTGGTCTTTGTAAGCTTCCCATTGCCCTTTGCCACATTATAGACTTTCTCTTTTGCTTTTATGCTAGCCCCGACTTCCCTAGTCAGCCATGTTTGCCTCATCCTCCCTCTACAATGCTGCCTTTTCCGAAGGATGTATTTTCGCTGTCTTCTGAATTAATCCTAGAAACTCCTGCCATTGTTTTCCTGATAACTGATTTTCTTCATAGAGCCTTGATGAACTTATACCTTTCCACTTAACACTAGGAAGGACTATAATGTTAACATTTAAGTTCATTTCTTTATTTTTCTACTTATACTAAGAACAACTGTAATGCTTCACTTTTAACTTAGTTTCTTTATCGGACTACAGAGGAACCTCGATTATCCGGCATTCGATTATTCGAAGATTGGATTATCCGGCAAGATCGTAAGGTCCCTATGTTTGGCTAAACTATGTTATCCGACATTCGATTATCTGGAATTCGTTAACCGAATGAAATACTCCCCCCCGTGTCCTTCGGATAATAGAGGTTCCTCTGCACTTGGTACTTAAATTTTGTACCTCGGTACTTTGTACCTAAGATGGCACCATGAAAGGCGGCACTGTACAGTTTTCACTGTACTCCTGTACTTGAGTACACATGACAATAAAGCTTGGATCAAACATAATGATCAAGAAACTCTGCTAAACACATTTCAGAAACTCTTCAGTGCTCCTTACATTCCTACTCTTAGAGAATAAATTAGGATAGTTGAGGATCTTTATCATCATCATTCTTTGGCTCTTGCACTTTCCTGTAATTTCACTCCTAATTTGCTCCTTCATATCTTTCTCACTAGTGAGTAGCCTCAATAGTACCTCTATCATTTCTTGATTCTAACCAAATAGATTCTGTGCTTGACCTATCCAAGCTATCGTCTCTCTCCAGTACTGCCATATTCTCTATTATCAATGTTGCCATCCTTCCTTATTTCTATCCTTCCTTCCTAGACACCTTTTATCCAGGAATATTTAGTATCTGGTCTGACACATTGATAAATTAAGTTTTCATTGTTACCAGGTCATTATATTTTCATGTGGTTGTGTGCCTGCTGAAAACTTATCTTACTCATTGCATTTGGTATGTTTACATGCATGTACTGTAAACCTATTTTAATCTTTGCTGTACTCCCACTTGATCTAATCTACCAATGTCTTACTATTTCTTGCTTCAGTACCAACTATGTGTTTTTTTTTTAAAAAATCCTTTGTGTTTCTTTCTAATGCCACATCTTGGTGACCAACTCCTTGACAAATTAGTGTAAAATCTCTCAAACATCACTAGCAAAACCTCCACAAAGGGTATGGAGTTGTACTCAGGTACAACCTTTCCAGACTGCAAAGGCTTCGTGCCCCTCAGAACTAGTCCCAATGAGACCTATAACTCCCAAACAAATCAATGCAAGTTATGTTAAGATATAAATATTCAGGAGGAAACCCATTTGGGGTAGAAATACACAGCAACACTAAAGTATGAACTGTGTGTTACAAAACACATTTCCTGCTCATGCAAAACACTATAGTGCATATATAAATAAAATTAGCTCCTCTTTGATGTGTACTGTGTCTGACCTATTGCATATGCCTCCTCAGTTGATGAAGAGTCGGACCCAGGATTTCTTCGGGCAGGGCTTCTGTGCAAGACAGCTTGAGACTTCTTTGGATTGATGACACTTGAAAAGGACCATAAAATAAAAGCAATCAAACAATGATGTAAACTAAATTCTAGACTTAAAATATCTGACAGCAAGGTGAACCATACAAGACCTACTTTGGTAAACAACTTGTAATTGTTCACTTTTCACAATATTTAGTTAATATTCATTAATTTGCACCCAAGCATTAAAAACAAATCAATATTCCACTATGAAGAAGCACAAACATACTTTAATAGTGAGTTTTCATAAAAATAGCATTCACTAATAGGGAAGAAGGAATTACAACGATCTTAAGTTTTCTTATGATGGGAAGGAGGAAGAGGAGATCAGGTAATTAAATAGTCAATGCCTTTCTGAAAGAAGCAAATCCATTTTTCGAACCTTTTTAACAGTGATTACATTTAAAATTCAAAATCTAATGTTAACAAGCATGCAGTATCATCCTGATAAAGTAGTAGCAGCAGCATGTTCCTTGAAATACTCCATTATTTTTGGGAAATGTTTCCAACATGATGAGGAATGATGTTTTTGTCCCAGTAACAAAGGCTAAAGAAGCATTTGGAAGCCATGGGATTCCCAAGACCTTGCTTGGGAGATCTTACCCTTCTTGGCATTACAGGTCAGGAGACTATTATTTAGATAAATCTAATGGATTGCTGTAGTTCATGCAGTAGGTTGGACATACTGCAGCCAGTGTGTGGAGGAGTGTGTGGGCTTACAGCAATCCAATGACATCACTCTACTCAGTCATGTTTGATCAGGCCACGAAATTGCAAACACATATCCACCCTACTATGTAACAAATGAAAACCCCATTAAAGCAATAGTAGCAAAATGGACAGAAAAGGAGACACCAGTGGTAAATGATAGTTTGTTAAAATGAAGAGGATTGATGTTTTCCAGGGTTCAATGTGAGGACCATGCTGCTTTTGATATTAAATTAACATCTTCAACTTGGCATAAATCAGGGTACAGGGCGTGATTGTGAAATCTGAACTGACAGCTCTGAAATACAGCAAACAGTAAGTAGGATAGTATTAGACTTCAATGAACAAACAGACACACAACAGATAGAACATAGAACATAGAACATAGAACAATACAGCACAGAACAGGCCCTTCGGCCCACGATGTTGTGCCGAACTTCTAACCTAGATTAAGTACCCATCCATGTACCTATCCAAATGCCGCTTAAAGGTCGCCAATGATTCCGACTCCACCACTCCCACGGGCAGCGCATTCCATGCCCCCACCACTCTCTGGGTAAAGAACCCACCCCTGACATCTCCCCTATACCTTCCACCCTTCACCTTAAATTTATGTCCCCTTGTAACACTCTGTTGTACCTGGGGAAAAAGTTTCTGACTGTCTACTCTATCTATTCCTCTGATCATCTTATAAACCTCTATCAAGTCACCCCTCATCCTTCGCCGTTCCAACGAGAAAAGGCCGAGAACTCTCAACCTATCCTCGTACGACTTCCTCTCCATTCCAGGCAACATCCTGGTAAATCTTCTCTGCACCCTCTCCAAAGCTTCCACATCTTTCCTATAGTGAGGCGACCAGAACTGCACACAGTACTCCAACTGTGGCCTAACCAAAGTCCTGTACAGCTGCAACATCACTTCACGACTCTTGAATTCAATCCCTCTGCTAATGAACGATAATACTCCATAGGCCTTCTTACAAACTCTATCCACCTGAGTGGCAACCTTCAAAGATCTATGTACATAGACCCCAAGATCCCTCTGTTCCTCCACCTGACTAAGAACCCTACCATTAACCCTGTATTCCACATTCTTATTTGTTCTTCCAAAATGGACAACCTCACACTTGGCAGGGTTGAACTCCATCTGCCACTCCTCAGCCCAGCTCTGCATCATATCTAAGTCCCTCTGCAGCCGACAACAGCCCTCCTCACTGTCCACAACTCCACCTATCTTCGTATCATCTGCAAATTTACTGACCCACCCTTCGACTCCCTCATCTAAGTCATTAATAAAAATTACAAACAGCAGAGGACCCAGAACTGATCCCTGCGGAACTCCACTTGTAACTGGGCTCCAGGCTGAGTATTTACCATCTACCACCACTCTCTGCCTTCGACCGGTTAGCCAGTTTTCTATCCAATTGGCCAAATTTCCCTCTATCCCATGCCTCCTGACTTTCCGCATAAGCCTACCATGGGGAACCTTATCAAATGCCTTACTGAAATCCATGTACACTACATCCACTGCTCTTCCCTCATCCACATGCTTGGTCACCTCCTCGAAGAATTCAATAAGACTTGTAAGGCAAGACCTACCCTTCACAAATCCGTGCTGGCTGTCCCTAATCAAGCAGTGTCTTTCCAGATACTCATAAATCCTATCCCTCAGTACCCTTTCCATTACTTTGCCTACCACAGAAGTAAGACTAACAGGCCTGTAATTCCCGGGGTTATCCCTATTCCCTTTTTTGAACAGGGGCACAACATTCGCTACTCTCCAGTCCCCTGGTACCACCCCCTTTGCCAGTGAAGACGAGAAGATCATTGCCAACGGTACTGCAATTTCCTCTCTTGCTTCCCACATAATCCTAGGATATATCCCGTCAGGCCCGGGGGACTTGTCTATCCTCAAGTTGTTCAAAATGTCCAACACATCTTCCTTTCTAACAGGTATCTCTTCTAGCTTACCAGTCCATTTCACACTCTCCTCTTCTACAATACGGTCCCTCTCGTTCGTAAATACTGAAGAGAAGTACTTGTTCAAGACCTCTCCTATCTCTTCCGACTCAATACACAGTCTCCCACTACTGTCCTTGATCGGACCTACCCTCGTTCTCGTCATTCTCTGGTTTCTCACATACGCATAAAATGCCTTGGGGTTATCCTTGATCCTATCCGCCAACGATTTTTCATGCCCTCTCTTAGCTCTCCTAATCCCTTTCTTCAGGTCCCTTCTGGCTATCCTGTATCCCTCCACTGCTCTGTCTGAATCCTGTTTCCTCAACCTTATGTAAGCCTCCTTCTTCCTCTTTACCAGACATTCAACCTCTCTCGTCAACCAAGGCTCCCTCACACGACCATTTCTTTCCTGCCTGATAGGTACATACATATCATGGACACGTCGTATCTGCTCTTTGAAAAAGTTCCACATTTCCACCACATCCTTCCCTGACAGCCTATGCTCCCAACGTATGCTCCTCAAATCCTGCCTTACAGCATCGTAATTTCCCTTCCCCCAATTATAAAATCTACCTTGTTGTGCGCACCTATCTCTCTCCATAACCAAGGTGAAAGTCACAGAATTGTGGTCACCATCACCAAAATGTTCACCCACTAACAAGCCCACCACTTGTCCCGGTTCATTACCGAGTACCAAATCCAATATGGCCTCCCCTCTGGTTGGACAATCTACATACTGCGTTAGAAAAGCTTCCTGGACACACT
The DNA here is from genome assembly GCF_037043375.1 of Chiloscyllium plagiosum. Lineage (NCBI taxonomy): Eukaryota > Metazoa > Chordata > Chondrichthyes > Orectolobiformes > Hemiscylliidae > Chiloscyllium > Chiloscyllium plagiosum. The sequence goes on along the minus strand of NW_028270139.1, from coordinate 38,449,112 downwards.
GCACAAACACCGCCCCATCCAATCTACTTGATCTAAAGAGCTTCCAATCAATATTTGGGAAGTTGAAGTCGCCCATGACTACGACCCTGTGGCTTCTGCACCTTTCCAAAATCTGTTTCCCAATCTGTTTCTCCACATCTCTGCTGCTATTGGGGGGCCTATAGTAAACACCCAACAAGGTGACTGCACCTTTCAGCAATGAAATTCAGCAACTTCAGCAATTTCAGCAATGAAATTCAAAGCAGAAAATTACAAGGTGATACATTTTGGCAGCAAAAGTGAGGAGAGGTATTAGAAGCAAAAGCGTATACTTTTAATTAGAGGATGTAAGAAGCAAGATATCTGGCTCTATTTATGCACAACTTTCTGAAAGAGACTGGACAGGTCAACAAAGTAATAACTGCGATATAGTGGCTCAGTGGTCACAGTATCAGGGATTGGGATTTAATTCCAGCCTCGGGCAATTGTCTGTGTGGAGTTTGCACTTTCTTCCAGTGTCTGCGCGGATTTCCTCTGGATGCTCGGTTTCCTCCCATCGTCCAAAGGTGTGCAGGTTATAAGTGGATTGGACATGTTAAATTGCCCATTGTGTCCAAGGATGTGTAGGTTAGGTGAATCAGCAATGGAATTTGCAGGGTTACAGGGATAAGGTGGGTGGGGGCGATCTGTGAGGTGCTGTACGAAGGGTTGATGTGGTCTTGAAGGGCTGAATGGCCTGTTTCCACACTGAAGGGATTCTATCCTTTTAAAGCATCTGGGTTTTATAACCCAGCTTTTGGCTCGGAAGTAAGGAAGTGGTGCTACTTTGGCATATTGTCCTCAATTCTGGGTACTACATTTTAAGAAGTTGAACTCTTTGGAGTGGCTATAAAAGAGCTTTCCACGGATGAGAGATTACAGTCATGTAGCCAGACTGCAGAAGTTGATTATCAGTGAGCAAGAAATCAGATCGATATTTGGTAAAGCTATTTAAATATCACTTTGGATTTAGATGCAGTACATGTGATACTACAGACAAGATAATTGTTTCTCTCAGATAGTTAACACAGGGTCAACGAGTTGCACGGCCTCTTGCTATGTCATAACCGTTCTACGATCGTTCTCTGATTTTATGATAAACCAAAACTGTTTCAATAGATAGAACTGGATAAATACTTCAAGGAGAAAGAACTTGCAGGGATATGGAGAAACAGTGGGGGATTAGGACTAAATATTCTTTAAACAATCTAAATGTAGATTCAAACAGCGGAAAGGTCACTTTCTCTGCTGTATTGTTCTACAACTCTGTCTGGGATTGATTTTCATTCCTTCCAATGTTTGCAGCTGTGTCCAGCAGATAATCAAGCTTTCCACCTCTTGAGCTTTTTAGAAAGATAGGACATTGGGTTGGAGTGGAGGTTGGGTAGGTAAGGAGCCAGCATTTCTGCCTTGTTTCTTTTTAAGCTACAGTCTGCATGTAATCACATGGCAAATGGGAAGGCGACAGGGAATTAAAGAGTGCACAATTCCAGTTATGATGTCAGGAACCACATTCTGCTGACAAAATCTCATCCATGTTCTTCTTTTCAAGGTCTCTGCCCAAAGGCAGGTCCTGGGCAGTCACTTGCCCAAACATGGCTAAGTACCATAATTTTATTTTACTAAATGAGGGCAAAAAAGTAGCCTCTCCCTCTCTCAAGAGAAAAAATTTGCAAACTTCAAACTGTTAATCTGAGCCACATCTTTCAAAATGAAATAACTGGATCCTAGAGTATGGGATACCACTAACTTACATACAAAAAATAATTTTAAAATTAAAATGGTAAACATAATAAGGCTATACATTCATCCTCAAATGTTAAGAGGAGATAGTGGAGGTCCTGACCACAATACTTCAAGCATAACCAGATACAGAAGGTGTCCCAGAGGATTTTAAAAATGAATAACTGGACAAAGTAGGTAGCAAAAGGATAACGAGTCTAACATCAGAAATAGATAAACTTTTAGAGGCCATAGACTTGATAATTAACTCTAGGATGATGGGCTGAAGAAATGTTAAAAACAGATGAACGCAAAATTCCTTTCCCAAATATTGCCACCATATGCAATCACTGCCATTTTATGATTTTGTGTTTGGTTGTTGCAATGGTCCTGCCATCAAGAGATGAGACACTTCATTAAAACCTATTAATTATGTTCTCATAATGTAATGGGAGTTTGATTTAGATTCAATAGCTGCTATTTGAGTTTCACTGGACTTGGGAAATATGACAAGCTACTGGCTTAAGAAAACAAATCTTTCTTACAACATGCCTCCTGGGTCAAAAATAGTCCATCCAGCCTCTGAAATAACACCATCTCCTTCTGTCAACTGTAGCCTGTCTCTCACCCTATCACGATCAGTGGGCCTTACTCTCCTAAATTCCAATCTGTAATTCCCTCCTTACGTAGTTTCTTACTCCCACTCAACCCTAAGTCCAATTCATTCATCATGCGCATGTTCACTGACCTACACCATGTCCTATCCTGCCAAAGCCTCTGATTTGAAGTTATCTTTGTACATAAATATCCTTAGCCTTGCTCCTCTCCAAGTCTGTACATCAATTAGCTTCCATTCTCCCTGCATCCAATTCTGGACTCGCAAGCATCTCCCTCCTTTGCACCATCACTGGTTATACCTTGAACCATCAACATTCCACATTCAGTAGAATATGGGCCATTAGTCAAACCATACCTGGAATATGGTGTACAGATTTAGACTCTTTCATACGGAAGGGTACATTTGCACCAGAAAGAACGCAATGAAAGTTAATTTGTCTGATCCCGGAGGTGAAAGAATTAACTTAAAAGGTGAGATCAAGTAGATCAAGCCCATTTTTCTTTGAATTTAGAATGGTTGTAAACTTTTAGATTCCTCTATTCCAGATCTGCGGGTGGGTGCTCAGTTGTTGAGTATAGTCAAGAAAAAGATTAATGTACTTGGAAACTAAGGAAATTAATGAGGAAGAGAAAGTGGAGTGGAGCTAGAAGATCTACTTTGACCTTAGTAAATAGTGGAGTGGGTTCAAAGAGCTTACCTTTGCTTCTTTTCCCAAGTTACCTTCCAGCCCAACTTCTTTTCCTCTCTCATACACATGCTTTAACTCTCACAATGGCCTCATTATGAACCCTCCTGGGTCTCATGGATCACAGAGACCAATACACATCAGTGTAGACACAAGGGTAACATGACCAGTACAGACCTCTGCACATGCCCAGCTGTAGGTTATATGCTTAACCTGTGGGTATTGGTGTTTAATACCCACAGGCTGCACCTAATAAAGTACACAAGTATCTTGATGTGTTACTTGTTAAATTTATCTAACATTAGAAAGGGGTTAACTGTCCATCTTTTGCAATAATAAAGTTCCCAGAGCTTAATTAGCTGCATGTGCACAAATGTGCATTTTCCCGATTTGGAAAGGTTCGAAGTAGATGTCATCACTGTAACGTCACACTCGTAGCCACTCAAACCTGAACTCCTTGGAAAACTTCACTTTCAGAATGACCTCAATCGCATAAAGAAGCTACATAGGAAAGTCACAAAATGGATACCAAAAACATAATCCATTAGCTATATGGAAATTTCAGAAAAACTGGGATTATTTTCATAATAGCAGAATAGGAAAAGAGCATGTTTGACAGGGTATTCAAAATTATAAACAGGGTTTAAAGGTTGTAATCTAGATTGATCAGTCAGTGCCAAGCATTAAGTAGCAAAGGTTATAGAAATTGGGAAATTTGGGATCTTGAAAATTCTCATCGATCAACAGTTTCAGAATTATGGCTTCCTACTTTGAGTCCTGAGTTAGGTGTGAGTGCTCCAAGTGATGGATTACAGTAGCAACTGACCGACTGACAACATTCAAATAACTATGCCGTAAGTGGTGAAAGAAAACCATAATCTCCCTTTTCATTATCTGATTAAAAATGGCAGCGGTTGACTCTGGAAGTTGAAAAACATGAGATGTGCAGGTCATTATATAGGCAAGCCCCGATGATTTCAGCATAAAATAAAATTAACCAATCAAAATTCAGCAGAATTTCAGGATATACAAGAGATTCATAAAAAGATTCAGGGTGTACAAGAGATTTAAAAAAGATTAAGGACACATATGTGCAGAAGTGATTAAAAAAAAAGTGAACATTTCAGTGAGGAAAGATAAAGTGATAGACTCAAATGCATTCCTGTAAAGATCTAAGTGACTGCAGAACTGTTTAGCAAGTACAATGATAATGTGATGTCAGCTATAAATTAGAAAGACATAAAGTCTTCTCAGAAGAGGGACTGCAATTTTTTTTTTGCTATTTACTGCTCTAATTTGTTTTTAGGAATTAGGGAGATAATGGACATTCCCCTTTTCAATGCCTAGTCTGAGACTGTGACAAGTATTTCCAGACTCGTCCAACCAGAGGAAACATCCTCCCAGTATTTACCTGATCAAGCCCCTTATGAATTATAAATGTTTCAGTTCAAGCATCTTTCATTCTTCTAAATGCATACTTCCTTAATATATTTATATACACATATATAGAAAGTATGCACAAGTGCATATACTTTTCTGTGTGCAATTAATGTTGGAGCAACCAAAGAAAAGCAACAAGTGTACTTTTGTCAGAGGAGCCCAGATTCAGAGACCTAACTTAAAGAAATCAAAATTGGTTAGGTAGGTAATTATTTTTCTTACTGAACTCCTGGATAATTGTAGTAAAAGTTTTCAGAATTCTGTTTAAAGCCAAAATATTATCTCAAACTGCAGCTTTGTTCCATCATGGTGTTTGCCTAGAGTATTAAAACGTGCAATCCGCATAACATTTGATTAGAGGACTTAACAAGAGCTAATAGATTCTCCAAAGATAAACAAAAATGACAACACACTCTCTGTCTTGGCATTTATTTCTCCCATAATGCTCTACAGCAACATAGGGCATTATTTTTTATGTTACTGTATTGCTTGAAAGCAACATTTTTTTAAATTATGCATGAGGACAATGACATTATGGAGCTGCAAGCTCAGACCCATAATTTTGGATTTTCACACCTTTGGTAAAGTAACTTTGGTCATTTGTTTCTGATATTTCATTGTTAAAAGCATGCCACATAATATAAAAATAACTCACAAGAGGTAAAAGAACATACCTGTTTTTAATTCGTCGCTCACTTCCCACTACGGACTCAGTATCTGATCGATGGCATGAATGTTTTACTTTGCGTTCAGTGTCCCCTTCCAGGAGATTTGAAGAACGAAACAACTGATAGCTAAAGTTGGGTGTACTTCTTCGTTTTGACTCGGAAACTTGTCGAAGATCATAGGAAGATTTGCTGAGGATTGGAGGATGTTGGTCCCACAAAGTACGATATATCTTGTCTTTTGAGATGTCGTATAAGGGCTGGTTCAATGCTGCCTCCGACCTAGACATGCGTTTTAGGAGTTCAGAGCGCATTAAGTGCGACTGATCAGTTAATCTGCTGTGTGCACTGGCGGCAAGACTAATACTGCTATTCACCCTGCCCATGGAGAATAAACCTGCAGAATCGCCATTGTAGTTCAGGTTGCTGACAGACAAGCTTTCTAAAGAGGCACAGGTGGAGAAAAAAAGAAGGAATTCAGTAAGCATGTTGTTACTACTGTCTTCCTAAGCTCCTCTTCCTCTCAAACTCCAACTCCATACTATACCCAGCAAAATAAGTGCACTGGACAAATCAGAAGTGATACTTCTAATGTTTATTTTTCCGTATGAGAAAGGCTTAGGTTTTTAGTTGAGATTGGGAATCAACCTAAGGAGAATTGCAGTTATAAACATACATCTAGTCTCTCATTGATATGTTGAAGCTGTCACATATTGCAATATCACACAAAGCATGCTAGTAACGCAGATAAAATCAAATTCTTTCCTCAGAGATCTGTAATTTGATACCTTAAATGAACCTCATTAGCAGTTTCACCAATAAACTATACACTTTTAAATGAGAATAGAAATTGCAAAGGCACTGCCATATTTTTTTCAGTCTTTCTTAAAACCGGAGAGGTCCCAGAAGACTAGAAAATTGTAAATCTTACATACTTGTTCAAAAAGGGCTAAAAGGATAAGCCCAATGACTACAGGTCAGTCAGTTTAAGTCTGGGGGGATGGGGAAACTTAAAAAAAACAATATCATTCAATGCAAGGAGATGAAAGCTGTGAACTAAATAAGCAGGAATATGTTACTTTCTGAAAGTATAGGTAAGATAGAGTTATTCGTGAGGTAACATTATTTGTATGGGATAGGATAAGTAGGAGTTCAAAGAATGATCTTGAATTGGAAGATGTAGAACAGAGATTAAATAAGGTTTAATGAGGGTGTGTAACAAAGGCATAATTAAACAGGGGTGATTTTAATCTTCATATAGATTGGAATAGTTAAGATTAGAAGAGGAATCCATAAGGAAGAAATCAGAGTGCATTCAGGTCAGTTTCCTAGAACAAATGTGGATCCAAAAAGGGATCAAGGTTTAGTGGACAGCAAAGAGGGTTACCTCAGACTACAACGGGATCTGGATCAGATGGGCCAATGGGCTGACGAGTGGCAGATGGAGTTTAATTCAGATAAATGCGAGGTGCTGCATTTTGGGAAAGCAAATCTTAGCAGGGCTTATACACTTAATGGTAAGGTCCTAGGGAGTGTTGCTGAACAAAGAGACCTTGGAGTGCAGGTTCATAGCTCCTTGAAAATGGAGTATCAAGTAGATAGGATAGTGAAGAAGGCATTCAGTATGCTTTCCTTTATTGGTCAGAGTATTGAGTACAGGAGTTGGGAGGTCATGTTGTAGCTGTACAGGACATTGGTTAGGCCACTGTTGGAATACTACATGCAATTCTGGTCTCCTTCCTATCGGAAAGATGTTGTGAAACTTGAAAGGGTTCAGAAAAGATTTACAAGGATGTTGCCAGGGTTGGAGGACCTGAGCTACAGGGAGAGGCTGAACAGGCTGGGGCTGTTTTCCGTGGAGCATAGGAGGCTGAGGAGTGACCTTATAAAGGTTTACAAAATCATGAGGGGCATGGATAGGATAATTAGACAAAGTATTAGCCTGGGGGGCGGGGAGAAGAGTCCAGAACTAGAAGGCATAGATTTAGGGTGAGAGAGGAAAGATATAAAAGAGATCTAAGGGGCAACTTTTAGGGTGGTGCGTGTATGGAATGAGCTGCCAGAGGATGTGGTGGAGGTTAGTACAATTGCAACATTTAAAAGGCATTTGGATGGGTACGTGAATAGGAAGGGTTTGGAGGGATATGGGCCGGATGCTGGCAGGCAGGACTACATTGGGTTGGGATATCTGGTCGGCATGGACGGATTGGACCAAAGAGTCTGTTTCCATGCTGTACATCTCTATGACTCTAAACTATTTTGTATTTGGTGATCACAGATTTAATAAATGATGTCAGAGTAAAAGATTCCCTCAGAAACAGTGATCATAAGATGGTCCGGTTTAGAATTCAGTCTGAGAGAGGAACTTACACCATAAATAGATGTACTTACCTTAAATAAGAGTTATTACAAAGGACTGAGGGCAGAGTGATGTCTAAGAAAACAGTTCATGACTCACAGCAAAGGTATATTAGAGTGAGGAAGAAGGATTCTAGGAAGGGGATAAACCAACCATGTTTGAGCAGGGAAGTTAAAGATAGCATCAGATTGAAAAACAAACATCAATATGGCAAAACGTTAGTGGTAACACAAAGAATTGGGAAAGTTTTAAAAACCAACAAAAGATAACCCAAAAAATAATAGATCGGAAGTAAATAAACTTTGAAGGAAAACTTGCAAGCAATATCAAGACAGACAGACAGACAGATAGACTGCAGGGGCTTGTTTAAATATATAAAAAAGGAAGGGAGGAGCCAAAATGACCATAAGCCCCTTAGAGAACTAGGTTGTGGAAACAATAATGAGAAACTAGAAAATGGCAGAGCAATTGAATAAATGCTGAGCATTATCTGATAATAGAAGACACGAACAGCATCCCAAAAACCACTAAATAATCAAGGGGACAAAGAAAGAGTGGAAATAAATACAACAATCATCACTAGAGAAAAAGTAAGGACCTGAAAGAACTGCGGATCCTGGAGTCAGAAAGAAAAACAGAAATTGCTGGAAAAGATCAGGTCTGACCTGAACAGGAAGGGTCACTCGACCTGAAACGTTAACTCTGATTTCTCTTCACAGATGCTGCCAGACCTGCTGAGCTTGTTCAACAACTTCAATTTTTGTTTCTGATTTACAGCATCGGCAGTACTTTCAGTTTTTACTTAGGGCTCTTTTGGCGAGCCAGTGCAGATACTGTTAGCTGCATAGCCTTCTTCTGCATTAGTAATGATTCTGTTTCTTTATGTACTAATTCATCATTGAATAATACAATACAAAAATAAAGTTTGGACTCGCACACCACAATCCCATTTATCTCATTTTCAAATAGTAAAATAATTCAACATCAGGGAACTTGGGTATGGCCTTTTCCACTCCTTTACACTGTGTTTTGTTCATATATAAGCAATGGAACAGGAATCTGGATTGTAAGTCATTATTGGTATGCTATCAAGGACAATCTAATTAATAATAGAATGGATATATAGCGATAGTAATAAAAAGGAAACTACTTAAATCTCCATTTTAACATTTCACCTTCCCTCCAACCATTTGATTGCTACCATTAGGAAATGTACTGCTTTCCACAGAACCAGGCTCTACAAAATACATGGAAATCAATGGGTTATAGCCATACCAATTTCCTGCAGGTCCTGATTGTTCTTTCGTGCTCTCATCTGCAGTTGGAATTTGTGCTGGGATGAAGCCAGATGTATGAGATACTGACAGGTTTTGCTGCTATCTGTCTGAAACTGATGTTTTATACCATCTGAAGTGTTCTGTAATGTAATCTTCTTTCTCTGTATCAATCAAAATGACAATGCAGAGCTTGGAATAAACACAAGTGATGCATTTGATTGGGCAGAAACTGCTAACAGTATAAAGTAAACCTAATTTTAGTTCAATGCAAAACTCAACCATGTTTAAAGCTTATAATATTGACCACTTATGAAATGCTAGCAGGTTTAATTATCAACCTTACACAGTCTTGATCACGTATAACCATATATTTAGTCTAAATATGTAATTTAGATCATATAATTTTACAATTTTTCCTTGCCCACCGATTTACTTTCTTACGTAAGAAAGACAAAGCATGTTTTAAAATTTTCACTTCCAAATAAATACAGGTTATCTTGAAAAAAATTGCTCATTTGCTGTCAGATGGTTGGTATACTTTAGCAAAAGTAATTGTGACCATGGATAATAAGGAAAATAATACGTAAGTCAATGATCACTCTTACTTAAATAAAGAGAAGGAAGCAAATTTCTAAAATTCCTGACAGACTTTGATGTCTTATAAATGGAATGAATTCAGCAACACAGAGAAACTAAATTGTGAACATAAAAGAAAGTTTATTCACAAATAATGACCCCAGTGCCTGAGTTAAAATGCGACACCATTTAATTGTCCCTTGATGATTTCCACTTATTTGTTGCATATTAACCAAAAAAAGTTCTTCCTGCAATTTAAAAAATCTGTACAAAATAAGACTTAAAGTATTTTTTTCATATGTATATATCTCTGCCCAACAGTTTTCAATCTTTTAAAAAAAACTGACTATATATTTGAAGCTTAATTTAAGAAACAAATACTACAAAGCCAGAGCTAAATGACTTAAGCACAAAAATCATTAAATAATATGGGACTGCAGCTGAAAAATACTTACAGTGAAGGCAATTTTTTTGGTATCTCTCCATGGAAACCGAAGGACTACTGTTTTGAGCCCATTCTGAATCTCATAAACCATTACACCTTTAGAACAAATACCCAGATTGATTCCTGTTAACGATTTCTTTTCTGGAAGAACCCGATAGAACAGCACCCCATACTCAGACAGCTTTTGACATATCTGAAAGCCAAATTAAATGAACAGAAAACTGATAAATATGTACATAGTCCAAAAAATATTTGACACTTTGACAGTAATTACCAAATACAGTAAGCTGATAAAAATCACTTTATCAAAGTCATCAGTAGCTTGCGAGCTGTAGTGCCAAAGCCCAAGTTTAAAACTTTACCAGATCATCTCTGGGTAACCATTGTCATCTTGATTGAATATTCACTAGAAAGTGAGGACTGCAGATGCTGGAGATCAGAGTTGAAGAGTGTGATGCTGGAAAAGCACAGCCGGTCAGGCAGCATTCAAGCAGCAGGAGAGTCAATTTTCAGTCTTGTACAGGTGACTCTCAGAGTGGTCACTAATACACTCAGAGACAACTGTTAGGGTACGTACTAGCTAACATGTATGTGCTTTGTATGTGCATGCTTGTGACTGAAGCTCTAAAAAGGTAATTAACATTATAATTGCAAAATATAGGAGAACAGTATGGCACGCTTACCTTCATTGGTTGGGACATAGAGTATAAAAATTGGCAAGTTTAGTTAGGCCATATTTGGAATATTGTATGCAGTTTGGTTGCCTCACTACCAGAAGGATGCCAAACATTTTCAGAAAGAGTTTACCAGGATGTTTCCTGGTTTGAAGAGTATTAATTAAGAGCAGATATTGGACAAACATGGTTTGTTTTCACTTGAACTTTGGAGACTATGGGGCAACTTGATAGAAGTTTACAATATTATGAGGGGCACGGATAGAATTGATAGTCTTTTTCCCAGGGTAGAAATGTCAATTATCGGTGGACATAGGTTTAAGGTAAAAGGGGGAAGGTTAAAGGAGATGTGAGAGTACACAAAAGATGCTAAGTGTCTGGAACATGATGTTAAAGGAGGGGGTGGAAGCAGATACAATAACTACTTTTAAGAGGCATTGTGACAGATATATAATTAGGCAGGGAATAGAGGGATACAGACTGCATCGAAGCAGAATATTTTTAGTTTAGAAAAGAGTCACATGTCTGTGCAGGTTTGCGCTGAAAGGCCTGTTCTTATACTGTACTGGCCTTTTTGGCTCTTTGTCCTATAATTTTCTTTGTATTGTTAAGATTTCCTTAATAATACATCCCCATACTTTCATAATGGCCGCTTTTAGTCTGTAATGTTCTTTTATTTTTCCTGTCATTCCTATCTTAACAGCAGTGTTATATTTGCTAACTTTCAATTTGCTGGGACTAATCTAGAATCTAGGGAATTTTCATAGCCGGGGCACTGAACACTTCTGCAGCTAATTGCTTATTTTTTAAAAAAACAGCTGTCCAAGTTCTTACAATCGCTTTTAAACTTCAGGCTAGATTGCTTTCATATTCTTACCATAAGACCATAGACATAGGAGCAGAAATTAACTCATTCAGCCCATCGAGTCTGCTCCGCCATTCAATGTATTTTCATCCTCTATGCTGGTTTCTAAAACATTCGCAAACCTTAGACTTGCTATCTGGTACTTTAACTTACTGAGCTAATGATACTTTATAATTTTAGTGGAATTACTACATTAAATGTTTCCCGCTCTTTGTTTATGCCCTTGCCTTTTAGTCTATTTACCCAATCAACCCATACACAGCTCACCCCTGATATTTTTGCAATTGGTTATGTTTAAGTTTGTGATAAGAGCATATCATTTTCAAACCTGAGTTTTAATTATATTATGATCACTATATACTGGGAGGGGAACCGTAATTATCAATCATTTTTTATTCTGTGAATAAAAAGGACAGGTAAACAGTTGTACTATTTCATCCATTTATCCAATTAGAAAGGAGTCCAAAATTCATCTTTTGCATTATACAAAAGCCTCAAGAAATTACAAGCCAATAAGATGCATACATTCAACTGTTTGGCTTTCCCCAGTTTGCAAGATGCCAAGTGAACAACCTCACTGCATCTTTGAATTCATACCCACTCGGGAGTGCTCCAGATACCGTAGGGTTTAATTTGATGTGCATGGTGATAAGGAAATTAGTAACTGACTTTCAATGAATACTCCTCCTAGAATGTAAAGAAACAGTACATGTAAATTAGCTGATGATACTGAGCTGGGGGGGGGGGGGGGGGGGAGATGCGGGGACAAGTAACATTTCTATTTTCTAGAGGTCACTGTTAAATTTTTTGAATGTTCAAATACGTGCACATAGTATACTGAACAATCTAAAAGGAAGAAATTACTCTACAACTGAATTAATAATTTGATTTTATTCAACTGGTAAAACACATATCGAATGACCTACAGATGTTGTTATATTCTATTGCTACCATCAACAGAACTTTACATAAAAAAGGTACAAAACTGATTGCTCTGCTCACTAGCTGAAATGACAGCCAGCTAATAGGGGAAGGATTGTTTTCTCCAACAGTAAACAACAGGATGGGATTACTGTTTCCCAATCCTGAATTAAGATGGATTACCTTTAGAAACTCAAGTTCAGATTCTGCTTCTGTTGCTCCACAATATGTGCTGTGCAATTTGGGTAGCTCCTCCTTTACGTAAGATTCCTCCAAAGACTCTATCACTCCAATTGGTAAATAATGTTCAAGTCTGTAATAACTCATCCCGTGAAACTGTGTACAGAAGTAAAACATTAATTTTTTTTGCTCAGACACAGAGTTGACTTAGTACAGTTTATTTCTGAAAGTAACACGATGTGTTTTGTCACACAACTGAAGGAGCAGATTTCTGTAAATTTTCTTGGGTATAAACCCAGTATGAAAGAAACATATATAAACAGATCATAAAATCTCTGTTCCTTTTGTATCAGTGCCTCTCCTAATTTCCACAATTAACAAATGTTTTAGCCAATGCTTCAATCAGACCATGTACGTCAGATAGCTACCCTCATTTGCACAATTGTTTTATTTATCATAACTGATCTTTTTTAGGCAAAGCCCTGAATATGATGTGATACAGAGATTCTGTTCCTGGGTGTAGCTCCAAGGCCCTTTGATGTGCACATCAGATTTTTTTTCTCCTGGTTTGCAATTTGCTAGCTGTAGAGGACAGTAAATGAGCTTCACATTGGCAGCCTCAATGTCTGGTGTGAGCAAACTCAGCTTTTATTCCCAGCTAGGAGAAAGTGAGGACTGCAGATGTTGGAGATCAGAGTCGAAAAGTGTGGTGTTAATAAAGCACAGCAGGGCAGGCAACATCCTAGGAACAGGTGAATCAATGTTTCAGGCATAAGCTCTTCATCAGGAATGTGATTCCTGATGAAGGGTTTATGCCTGCAACGTTGATTCTCCTGCTTCCCGAATGCTGCCTGACCTGCTGTGCTTTACCTACGCCACATTTTCTGACTTTTATTACTGGCTGACAATTTATTGGAAGGAAAGCGGAGTGAGATTGCTAGAGTGCACATGTATGTCAAACATGTTAATCAATCAATGGGAAGGACAAATGGGATTTTGAGGCTAAGTTGGCAGGGAGCAGCCTCTGTGTGCAGGGAGTTCTTCAACTCCTCATTGGCTATGGTGCTCCTCTAATCTGCAACCGCAGAAGTTGACTGTCATTTCGATAATTACCAAAAACTTTCTGCTGACACCACAGGCAAATTCTTATGCAGAGCTTCTACTACCATATTCATGAAATTGTGTAGAAACACTTGATTTTATGCAGAAAGTTTAATATGTGAACATTACGAATTAAGTACTGAAGTTTACTGCCTCCTTGTTTTATTTTGGAGCCCCAAACAACTCTACCCCTCACAAAGTCTTTAAGATGATATAATTCCCGGGAAGTAGTTCGGGAAGCTTTGTTACAAATTAAGGTACTCCATTAACCCTCAATTTATTTTGATAACTTCCTGTTTTTCACTTCCTGCTTTACCATTTGTAAGGTTTCTTCCGATTAATTAATTGTTGGCCTGGTTATTGCTCAGATGTTGACAGGTGACAGATTGCCTGTAGAAAGCCTCCGATTTTAACATTAAAATTAAAAATGCTGGAAGAATCTGATCTAAATTACCGCTAAAACTTTGGGGGCAGCTGTTAGAGAACAGTGAGCTCAGTCTCTTTCAATGCTGACTTCAAAATACAAGCTATTATCATATTTGCTCTTTTCAATTTTCAATATAACTTGGATATGTAGAGCCCAATTTTCACATAACTTACCTAGTGGGAAACTGATGGGATCAGTTGCAATGCTGGTTTTGCTCTCAATTCAAATACACAGATCATAATATTGAACAACCGAAAAAAATCCAGCATTCCGTCGCATCCAGTCAGTTTCCTACCTTGCATCCTTCATTAAAATTGTTCATATAAAATCCTAAAAGCCACAGGCTGGGTGACAATGCATTTTGAACCAAAAGCAAAACATTTTTGGGTTGGGATGTAGTTGCAGCTTATTTGGGACATTTCTGCTGAACAGTAGATAGATGCAGACCTCTGGTTGGTAGTCTCCAAATTCAGCCTGAAGAGCTAATGAAGCAAGCAGCATGGCCGTTTCATCATTGCAGTGCAACCTCTCTTCCAATATATCCCTCCTTAACTGCAAATAGTACTGATGCCTGGTCAGTGTATGTCTTCAATTAAAAATAAGAGAAATGCCAATAAGTGATTTATTTTCTTGAAACAAGAAACAATAAAAGTTATTATTGTCAAATATTAGCACTGTGATTTTTTCATTCCAAAATTAAATGACAGCAGAATTGAGGTACACTACAAATCAAGTTTTGAATCTATCACAGATAATATGGAAGTTCTCTTCCCTGGATAAATGTAAAGGAGTATGTGAAACTAATTTTGGCAGTCTTCTTTTCAATTTCTACCAGTGCGCAAAGCTGCTATTATCTTGAATAAAGTGCCACATAATTATATATAAGAATGTTTGTCATAAATATACTCAAAGGGACCCAGTGATTATAGTGATTGAGTAGTGCAATGGGTTAGAAACCACCCTCCAATTTCAAATGGACTCCAACCCAGACATATGGAATGATAGTCTTCCCTTTCTGCTGAATACAAGATTCCTATCTGGATATATTTTGTCATACTTAACCCATTACATATCATGGTGAGACTGCATAAAACAGAACTGCTGAAAAGTCAGCATTATATTAGCAATCTTTGATGGGGAGACCACAAGGAATGACATCTAGATATATCAAATACAATCATCAGCACTGTGCTACGTCTGGGACAGATTTAGGAAAATTTTCATCTTAACCTTTACATTGTTGCTTTCAATCTGTAAGCGAAAGTAATAGAAAGCAAGTATCCTGCACGACACTTTGACGAGCACAAGTATAAAAAAACTTTTTAAAAACTTATACAGATATCAAATGAGTTTTATTTTAGGGGTTAGGTGCTGTGAGTGAGAGGAGAGACAGGATTCATAGTGCCACTAAATAAATCCTGCAGGCTTCATTTGTTCAAAAGTTATCACCACCAAGAGTTCTCAGAGTATGACAATATTTCACTGAACAGCAGGGGGTGCAACAGACTGCGATTTAGTAACAAAGTCACAATGGAGAAGCTGTAACTGTGGTCTCCACATTTGGCAGCTATGCTTTTTGAAGTTTTCTCACCTTAAAAGTAATTATTTTTAACCTGAAGTTAATATAGATCACTATAATAACAAACTGGAAATTAAACTATTGGTAGTAAATCCATTTAGAACGAACAAAAACAGCAACGGTGAAATAACCACGATACAATATTAGTCATTTCAATGTAAAACATCTAAATTTAAGGTTTTATATTTTCCTCCCAAAGGGCTAATAGTTTCACCTCATATGCATGATCTAAATTTGGGAGGTGGGGTGGATATGAGAAACGATTCCAAATATGACAATTTATTCAGTTGATTAACTATGGAGAGTTTAGAATAATAAGAGACCAAGAGAATTATTACACCTGCATCAGCTGTTTGAATAAAATTATCCCAATTGTTTATGCATTTTCCATAGGTTTCCAAATCTTTCCCCTGTCAAGTATTTATTCAATTTTCCTATACAATTTATTCTTGAATTTGCTTCCGTCAGCTTTACATGCAGTGCACTCTATATTCTGAATAATTTTCTTTCCTCATGTCATCATTAGTTTCATTAAGACCCACTGCCTTAAAGTCTGTGCCCTCTGCTTATTAAAACCCTTTTGCCCCGGAAAAACAATTTTCCTTATTAGCTTTAGATTCTGAATCATTCTGTAGTTAAGCTGAGCAGTGTCTTTGTCCTGCAGAAAGCAGGGTGAATCGGGTTGGCCACCTCGACCCCCCCCCCCCCATTGCCTTGGAATTCACCCTGGAGTGTACCAAAATCACCAGAGTTCCCCATGGGCACTGCAACTCAGGGAAATGTTGCCTGTGAACAGAACTGTGAGAATCTCTCTCCTGCGTTTGTAGCTGATGGGCTCAGTAAATGGGGAGACAAGCAACTCATGAACGTATCATGTAATTTTCTCAGGATGAAGGTCCTGTACAGTGTGATTTGCCCTTGAGGGGGGGTGTGGGGGGGATGCTGGGAAGTGCTCACGGGTTTCACGTACTCCAGGGGAAGGGGTGCATATAGTGTGATTTTCTCCAGACCCCACAACCTTCTAGGGATAGCTCTACCCACAGGTAAGATTTTCCACTGAAGAGAAGTACTCACTGGATTAAGCCAACATCTTCGACAGAAAATTTTATTCTGAGGAAAAGGATGAAATTTACAGTAAGTCTGTTCTTTTTCTTTGCCTCTTTCCATCCCTCAGGAGCCACTTTGGACAATTTACAGTCAGGAGCAACAAAGAAGAATTCATTCTCTATAAAACAAAACATCCTGGCTTAGGAAATAGTTCCAAATACTTTTGTATGAACACATGCTATATTTGTAGCTATCTTTAACACTAGCATTTTACATTTATGTGGGAACTCGAATATGGAAAAGATACTTCATTGAATACAATCAGCTGCAATGGAGTCTAGACGACAGAAGCAACAGCCAGCAAAAGGTGAGGCAATGGAGAGACGTGGATGAGTGATACAAATAGCCCAGCATTAGAGGAACAAAAACACAGATAGGTACAAAATTGTAGGGTTAAAGGAGCTTACAGAAAAAGGATAAAGGACATAAAATTCTGCTCAATTCAAATCCTTTTAACACTGAAAAGTTGAGGTTTGAGGGCTAACATAGTTCACAAGCACAGGAGTGAGCTCAATGAGAATTTGAGGGAATCAGTTACAGACACTGGAGATTTTGATCTGTTGAAATTTATGAAGGGCGGCATGTGGGGGATGTGTGAGAATATTAGAATAGTTGAGTCTGAGTTGGCAAAGGCATGGCTGAGGGCTACAGCAGAAATGAACTGAGGTGGATGATTTAGAAAGTTCAAGAAGGCAATCTTTGCAATGAGAAGTACATGGGGCTACCATCCCAGCAAGTTTTGAAATAGCTTTGATCAGCCTGAGGCAATTACCAGGGAAAGAAATGGAATTTGTGGTTGCAACATAGTGTGCGTGTCAGGTGTTGAAGACGGAGACTTTAGTCTTATCAATTTTTTGACTGGAGGAATTGCAAGATTATCAACACACATCTGAAAGTTGACCTCATGCAAGTGGATGACATCATTAAAATGTAGCATCAAGATGCAGAAGGGACCACAACCAACTCTATAGGACAGCCTGGAGATTGGAGATGTTTTAACTACAATCAAATAAATCAGTGAAATGAAGCAAGGGGAATCTCAAACAAACAGCTGAACAAAGGAAGAAAGGCATTCGAGGAGGAGCAGAGAGACTCAGGAGGGGTGACACACCACAGCCAAGAGGGTGTAATTTCAGACTGTGGTTACAGCTGTTTCAGTACTGTGGTAGGGTTGGAATCATAGCTGCAAAGATTGAAAGAATCAAAAAATCAGCCTTTGCCCATTTCTTGGATGCTAACCTATAATTATTACATTTTATTTTACAAGAAAGCAAATATGCTTAGACAATCACAGACATTTCAATCTACATTACAGCCTAAAGAAACCATTTTTCTTTGGTTTTATCTTTTAAGATATACTACAAAAATGCATCACAGCCCTAAACAACCTACAAGGAGGAGTGAACTGATTTATTGGGAAACAGGAGACTTCCCAGAATAAGTTATTCTGTGATGCTGTATCAGCAGCACATCATTTCCCTGCGCACTTCACGGAAAGCAAGAGAAACAGCCAACATACACTACTCACTACATCCTAATTATAAAAGTAAGGAATGTTTAATGGTGAGAACCTTGGTTAAGATTTAAGTAGAAAAAATTGATAATATCGGTCAGAACCAGCTCTGTTGTGTGCCTTGAGAGACATACAGGAACCAGCAATTGATTTTTTTCAAGAACTTTTAATATCCTTACAGCCATGATTTATGCTTTTAACAAGTTATACTTGCTATTTATACATTTTTTTTTTAAAACTCACTGACACCATATAGGTGAGCACCCACTCTCTATGGTCTGAAGTTTAGCAGTTTTTCTTTAGTCCACGAGTTATAGCACATTAAACTAGAAAATGGTTCCTCTTGTGGCAAACTTGCTGCTCGGGGTTGACGGTGGGGCGGAGGGAACAATTCTACTACATCTAGTGTCTTTTTAGAAATTAGCCATGCTGGCAATTTTCATAGCCCACTAAGCTATTAAACTTTTGCAAAACGAGAAAAGGTACAGAAGCAGGCAATATAGGGGAGGCACGGGACAGTGCAATATTCTTTAAAAGCCTCAAACCAATGCACAATGGTTCAATCAAATAAACTATTCAGACAATCCTTTGAATTGTTCATAAAGAAGTTGCACTTAACCACTTTACAAAGAGAAATAAGCCATCTAATTTCAATTTAAAAAACACTCTTTGTGCACATTACAGTTAACATGAGTGCACAGAGTTTAATTCAAATGTGGGTGGCACCAATACAAACTATACGGAATTACAACTGTCAGTTCCATAATAATAATATATAGAGTTCCACTTTAATCTAAAAGTGGTTTCCTTTTTATTTATTTTCAGCAATCTATCTACATATGATTATAGAATAAGTATGCAACCCATGAAATAATTCCATAGGGTTATGAGTAACGATCTATCAAATTAAATTAATGGACAATGTGTATGAACAGAAGTGTTTAATCAACTCTAATCAAAATATTTGCATGTTTAAATACAATATCACTTCAAAGACATATGATTAGACATAGAATTGGGAGCAAGTTACACTTCTTATCTATGAACACCAATGCTTTAAACGTAATTTCAAGTATGGGCTTTAAAATTTTTATTTCAAATATAAACAAACATCCGAAAGCCCTCAGATAAAATGTCAACATAAAGTCATCATCATAGACTCCCTATAATGTGGAAATAGGCATTCAACCCCTGGAGCCCACACTGACCCTCCAAACCCAGTCCCCTACCCTATCTCTGTAGCCCTGCATTTCCCATTGCTAATCCACGCACGCATAGGGAAAATGTGTAAACTCCATACAGACGGTCGCCCGAGACTGGAATTGAACCCAGTGCTAACCACTGAGCCACCTATAAAAGAAAGATTTACAGAGAAACTACAGAAAGGTGCAATGGCTATTCAACATCATGGGGGGCATTAATTAATCCAGTACAGATTGGAATCATAATCACACAAAAGGTAGAGAAGAGGATGAGTGTGTTCAGGGGGATTATCTACATCACCGATTCCAGTTCAACAGAAAGAAAGCTTTCCAGGTTCTGGTTTGGGGAATGACACAAATTGAGTGAATCAAGAGTCAGTATGGGAATATACAGAGGATAGCATCAGAACAATTAGATTAGCTCTGGGAAAGGACAAGGAACAATCCAGAATTAAAGAAAAAAGTGGGAGGGCTGACCTTCAATGGAATGAGAATAGATTTAGCCCAGGTAAACCGGAACCAAAAATTAGCATGCAAAACTGTAAGAGAATAATGGGTTGCATCTAAAATGGAGTTGATCTAAGTACAATCAAGGTATTGATTGGGAAAAACAAATCAGAATAACCTAAATAACAAAGCAATAAAAGCAACAAATGGATGCATATTTTTTAAGAAGTCAGAGGATTCATATAATTGAGAATCAGAGGGTATTGAATTTGAGGAACCTCTACCACGGAACTATACAGGCTGGGCCATTTAGTATATTAAAGGCTGAGCTAGACACATCTTTAACCAATAATGGAATCAAAGGTTATAGGGCACAAGCAGGAAAATGGAGTTGAGGATTATCGGCCATGATCTCACCGAATGATGGAGCAGGCTCAATGGGCTGAATGGCCTATTTCTGTTCCTGTGTGTATCGTCTTAACTAGATAATCAGCTGAAGAGAAAATATTGCAGAGTCTGGGGAAATAGAACAGAGACAATGGGTTGAATGGTCTCCTTTCTGATAGGGTTATTAAGGAGGCGTATGGTGCTTTGGCTTTCATTAACAGGAGGATTAAGTTTTTAAGAGCTGTGAGATTTTGCTACAGCTCTATAAAACCATGGTTAGACCACACTTGGAATATTGTGTCCAGTTCTGGTCGGCCTCATTATAGGAAGGATGCAGACGCTTTACAGAGGGTGCAGACGAGATTTACCAGGATGCTGCCAGGATTGGAGGGCTTGTCTTATGAATAGAGGGTGAGCGAGCTCGGGCTTTTCACACTGGAGAGAAGGAGGAAGCGAAGTGACTTGATAGAGCTGTACAGACTGAGAGGCAGAGATAGAGTAGATAGTCAGAGGGGTCGTAATTTTAAGGTGATTTGAGGGAGGTATACAGGAGATGTCAGAGATAGGTTCTTTACGCAGAGAGTGGTGGTTGCGTGGAATGCACGGTCAGCGGTGGTGGTAGAGTCAGGGACATTCAAGCAACTATTGGACAAGCACATGGATGGCAGTAAATTGGGGGTGTGTAGGTTAGGTTGATCTTAGATTACTATAAATGCTCGACACAACATTGTGGGTTGAAGGGCCTATACTGAACTGTACTATTCTATGTTCTGTACTTTAACAGTTCCATTTGTATTATAAAACCTTACCTTTATTTTTTAAGATGATATTTTGTACAGATGGAAAACTGAATGTCTATCTCCTATATCTCAACATCTTGCTGATGCAAAACATGCATTGAACAAATATTATATATTGACAGAATTGCTACACCAATACTCAAACCTCTCTGCTATGAATATCAAGCACACAACAACAATAATTGCATGTTACAACATTTAATAGTCATCCACTGACCTTTTAAATATGCCAAGGAAAAGAAATGATGTTCCACCAGGCCAATGTGAGCAACCACCATATCAAAGACATCCTTGCATGTTGACTTGGTGTCACAGGTCAATTCCAAACATTGTCCACTTAGCAACATGATGTTTACTTTACGACGGATGTCCTCCCCCTTTCCACTCTTAGTCTGCAACCATTCATTAATGAGTATGGTGAGTTGATTAATACATTGTCCATTTGCCCAAATTCAAGCAAATGTGTTTTTACAATTTTCAAAAAAACCTAAACAGCTGTGCAATTCTTAAAATATAATCAGCCAGATATTAAAAAAGGCAATACTCAATTTATGTGCTTATGAAAACAGATAAAAGTGACAGTTAAAAGATTCTTACAAAATGAACACGTGGATAATACAACTGCCATCCTTTCTGCAAAACATTATTTTTGATCAAAGAAGTGCACTTATGCAATCTTTGGGGTGCCTGGACAAATGTGATAATATGATTTATGACTTGAGCCATTGGAAGCTAAACTGAGCATTGGTGTGTGGGCTTTTGGTGAATAAGTGTTGCCTATTAACAACAATTTTAACTCCTTCCATTCATAGAAGCTCAGTTAGATTTTTCTTGCATTTGTGGACAAGACAAATCTGGCCAATTTCAGTGTTGAAGCTGTATAGAAATAGCTTGGTTAGGCCATGGCTAGGTCACCAGCAGAGAAACCGTTGCCTTTGTTATGCTTACCTATTAACAAACTTAACTCAATTAAATGTCAACTTACTTCTGTTCTTCAAATATCTGCTCTCTTTCAAACATGACTTCCACCTGATAGCTCATTTTCAAGTTGGGAATAATGATAGCCAAAATAATACATAACAGTGAAAAAGCAAAGCAGCAGCAGTGATAGTACAATCCTTGCAGCTTGCTGACTGACAAATGGTGCAACACAACATCACTGAGTTCAATTTTCCAAGCCCCAAAGGGAGACCTCAGCATCAGAAATACTGACATCGCACTGAATAATCCAGACCCCACACAATAGCAGAATTGGGTATTGCGCACCTGAGAGGACTTTTAGACAAGAGGGCACTCCTATCCTTTGATCTTACAATACCTTCAAACCTTCAAGCACCTCTTTCAGACTCTCAACACTTCTTCGTTCTGCTCCACCCATTCTTTCCTTTCTGTTTTCCCTGTTGTCTCTCTCACCCCATATTGTCTTCCAGCTGTCCTGCTTAATCTACTGTACCTACACTCCAGTATCAACATTGCTGAAGAATACTGTGACGAACCTGCTCCTTTGACAAAGTTAGATTGCCCTTCAGCTTTTTTCAGAGCGGGGGTAATTGGCCAGGCTCCAACTAGGCTGGGGTTGAATGGTTTAATGGGGCCCTTTTGGTTTACCCCTAACAGATAATGCCTTCGGCTGAAGGCTTTCATGTCCGGTAAAAAAAATGGTATAATCAAAGGAGTGGCCAGCTAGCTGTGTAGCTAGCCTTTGTTTAGATTAAGTAATTGCAGTAGTGGAGGTGTGAAAAAGGTTGTTAAACTCTTTCCTCTGACTTAAAACCTGTAAGCCTTTGTTTGATTTTACCTTTTGTGCCAAAGGGTTTGCTCATGGGGATTATTACAAGTATTTTGGAACAGCATCATTATGTCAGGATAGTCTTGTCGGGTTTTGGATAGGTTAAGTTATCCTGTATTCTATTTTCTGCTCTTTGTGCTCATTCCATAATGTTGTAAATAAATTCTGTTTTGTTTAAAACTAAGTCAGCTGACCAGCTAATAGTGTCCGAGAGTATCCACTCTACACTTGCTTAAATCAAATAGCAAAGTTAGGGTCTAGGCTACCTTCCTGAAATGTTTTGAGGGGTCTGGCCTGGTCCATAACAATACTGATCCTGATCTTGAATGCCACACATGTGAGACTATCGGATAGTTTCTACATTTTGTTTTTCAGAAAGGTGTTCCAATTTGAACAAGTTTATCTGATTAGTGGATTAAAAAGTTCCCAATAATCTTACCAGAATTGAAGCAGGAAGCTCAAGTGCAACAGAAGGTTCACTGATCATTTTAACAAACTCAGGTCCGAAGAAATTCTGAAGGGAAAAATAAAGAATGTCTCAATTATTTCTGTACAATGAAGGAATGGCAGGGGAGCAAAATAATGGATTATTGATACAATTATTCTTCACATATAGATCTTTGATGTGGCTACAATTTTAGAGACTTCCTTCAGTATTTCATCATTTGCATATTCTAGATCAAACTAGAAATACATTTAAAAATGTATTTTTAAAACAGTGTCAATCTTTCAACAACAAAATCCAAGCTCAAAATAAATATCAAAAGAGTGATGAATGATTATTTGAGACCCGCTTTAAAGAAATTAAGTTTAATAATAGTGCTCTCAAACTGCAGAACTAAACATGTTCATCCCAAATCTAAATCATCTCTCTCATTTGCCTATACATGGCTAACCTTGGATGAGGAAGCTGTTTCCTTTCCAATAGTTTGCTATACAAAAAGTGATTTAAGTCACCTCTGTTTTGTGCAGGTGGAACAACCATGTGCTGCTGGACGAGAAACACACAAGATGTGATTTCAAATCCCACTATGGCCAGAAATTCAATAAACCTGGTAATTACAGGGCTGGCACTATAAATTTAAAAAAGAAAATCAGAAAAGCAACTGGATGGTATTAAAAATTGATTCATATGACTCCAGCCCCAGATGACGTGGTTTGTTTCTTATTAGTGTCCAAAATGATGTAACAGACTACCGATTTGTAGAAATAAGTATTACTCAAGAACAGGCTGCTGCAACAGGCAGCTGGTGGGGCACAATGTAGCC
Organism: Chiloscyllium plagiosum; assembly: GCF_037043375.1. Taxonomy (NCBI): domain Eukaryota; kingdom Metazoa; phylum Chordata; class Chondrichthyes; order Orectolobiformes; family Hemiscylliidae; genus Chiloscyllium; species Chiloscyllium plagiosum. The sequence goes on along the minus strand of NW_028270139.1, from coordinate 38,425,046 downwards.
TGCCAAAGGGTCCTACATGGGCCTGACAAATCTTGGTTCAAAATACAGGTATGAGCAATTGGAGGATTTGCAGGGAGCTGCACCTTCAAGCAGAGTCTGTTTCTCTCCGTCATTTGCTACTGATAAGTTCACTAGAGAAAAGGTCAGAGACTGGAGGAGTCATGAGCAGTACAAAGTGAGTGGTTTTACTCCGCTCATGACCTCTAACTGCAGCAGTAAACCTGAGAGGCATGGGCACTGGGAAGGTTGCGGGGAGGTGCCAGCGTAGGGAGAAGGGAAATTAAAATCTGGGGGTGCGGAGAATGAAAGTCAGGTCTATAGGTGCCGACAGTGATTGTTAGATCAGACAGAAGGAGACTGCTTGTAGTGCTCCTCAGAGATATTATATGTCAAAATAAGCCAAGCAAACAGACATTAATGCCAGAATTCACCAAAGGCCCTTGGATAGCACATTTAAAACCCACTACCACCTAGAAGGACAAGGGCAGCGGATACATGGGAACATGGTAACAAAGTTTCCCTCCAAGCCACTTTCTATTCTGCCTCCGGAATATTTCACCTGCCTTCAGTATCGTGGGATCGAAATCCTGGAATTCCTTCCCTAATGGCATTGTGGATTTACCTACAGCATATGGACTTGCTGCGGTTCAAGAGGGCAGTTCATCACCACCTTTCCAAGGGAACTAGGAACAGGCAATAAATGCTGGCCCAGGCAGCATCACATGGGTGAATATTAAAAAAACATTCAGGCCTGAGAGAGCAGAGAGAGAGGGAGAGAGAGAGAGAGAGAGAAAATGTGCAAGCAAGGGAGAGAGTGAACATGAGCTTAAAACTGCTTCATGCTTCAAACTGAGCAATGTTCTTACCTTCAATTTTCTCTGTGTCATGGATGTTTCTATTGCTACATCTCTTAAGGGATCCCTGGTGATGTCTAACATGGATACTTTAACCATGTCAGCTTGATGAACTCCTGACTGGAACTGTTTTCGATTTAGTTTGTTTTGCAGTTGCTTTAGTTCTTCCTCCTGCCGTTTCAGCATTAGCTCCTGGCTCACAATATTCTCGTCCCCTGGAATTTCATACAGGCTGCAGAATTACAAAAGGTCTAACTTAGTGCATTTGTGAATGCCTTCGTTGATAACTTCCTTTGTTTTTTCCTTCAAGTATAAATTAAAAATTTATTTGGCTTTGCCCAGAGATTTATTTTCTCCCCACTTTGCTCGGCTGCCAATTGTCTGTTAAGTTGGCAATGCTGTCCGATAGCAAGTCATGTATGAGCAACAGCACAAAGTGACTCACTAATTTGTTTCCTCTCTCTGCTTTTGATCACGGCAACCACTGGTGTTCTGGCTTATCATACATAAAAATCATGATCCTCCAACACTCTATGACTCAACTTACTGCTTTCAACAAAACAATTCCAAAACAATTACAAATACATGCAGTTTGTCAGTCCACTGCTAATATTAATATCAAAAACAGAAATTACTGGAGTAACTCAGTATCTGTGGACAGAAGGCAGAGTTAATGCATCAGGTCCATTGACCCATCTTTTATGTTGATGGGGCGGAAGGGGGAAACAGATTCCCAGTCAATGTAAGCAAATGATTTAAAATGTTTTTCTGATAACAGTAATGATAATGAAAAAGCTTCACCATGTATTACATTTAGAAATCTTTAAAAAAGGCAACATTTCAAAAACAATAGAAGCACTCTTTCATGGTCTCTTACATTTTCTGTGAAATCACCAAAATTTAATGATCATTGTGGTTGTGGCAGTAATAAAACCATTTGTACTTAAAATACATATTCATGAAAGCATGCAGCAAAATGTTATAATACCTGTACTTAAAAGTGCATATCATTACATCTGATAGAATTGTTTTTTAAATGAACAAAACTTTAGAAATTTAAATGATATATCACTCATGTACTTTGCTTCTTTTCCAAAACCATCAGGATCCAAAACTACATATGTATCTTCAAGGTTTGTGTAAAGATATGTAGCTCGGGTGCCAGTTGTCATAGTTGTGGGTATGTTCGCGGAGCTGGGAAGTTGATTTGCAGACGTTTCGACCCCTGTTTAGGTGACATCTTCACCTTTGGCACCTGTAGAATCTCCTGTGAATTGCTGCTGTACTGTGGGTCTTCTGGAATTTATTTGATTCTGTTCCTGCTGGTTCTGGTTGCTGATTCCCGTTGTTCATTGAAGTGGCCAGAATATTGGGGCCTATGTGCTTGTTGATGGAGTCCATGGATGAGTGCTATGCTTCTAGCAATTCTCTGCCTGTCTTCTGTTTGGCTTGTCCTATGATCATTGTGTTGTCCCAGTCAAATGTGTGCTCCTAGTCATCTGTGTGTGTGGCTGTGACACCCTTCATATTCAACAACCAAATATACGAACAGAGCAATGGAACATCTATGGGCTCACCCATCTCTGGGCTTATAGCAGAAGCAGTGATGCAAATACTGGAACAAACAGCCCTCCCACAAATCCAACCCACACACCGAATTATCAACACCATACACACAGGGATCAGACTTATGAGAGAGAAGGAAACCAACAATCAACTCCCATTCCTGGACTTGATGGTTGAAATAACACAGAACTGTGAATACAGAAAATAGTGTACAGGAAAGCCACACAGCAGCCACTCCAACACACACAAGAGAAGCTGCATTAGGACCATGTTCAGAGAAAGTATATTCCTGTTAGGGTGAAATAAAAGGCTGGTAGGTATAGGGAATGCTGGATGACTAAAGAAATTGAGGGCTTGGTTAAGAAAAAGAAGGAACAATATGTAAGGTATAGACAGGATAGATAGAACGAATCCTTAGAAGAGTATAAAGCAAGTAGGAGTATACTGAAGAGGGAAATCAGGAGGGCAAAAAGGGGACATGAGATAGTTTTGGCAAACAGATTAACGAGAATCCAAAGAGTTTTTACAAATACATTAGGGACAAAAGAGTAACTAGGGAGAGAATAGGGCCCCTCAAAGATCAGCAAGGCAGCCTTTGTGGGGAGCCACAGAAAATGGGGGAGATACCTAAATGAGTATTTTGCATTAGTATTTACTGTGGAAATGGATGTGGAAGATATAAACTGTAGGGAAATAAATGGTGACATATTGCAAAATGTACAGATTACAGAGGAGGAAGTGCTGGAATTCTTGAAACGGGTAAAGGTGATAAATCCCCAGGACCTGATCAGGTGTACCCTAGAACTCTGTGGGAAGCTAGAGAAGTGATTGCTGGGCCTCTTATTGAGATATTTGTATCATCAATAGTCACAGGTGAGGTGCTGGAAGACTGGAGGTTGGCTAACGTGATGCCACTGTTTAAGAAGGGTGGTAAGGACAAACCAGGGAACTATAGACCAATGAGCCTGACGTCGGTGGTGGGCAAGTTGTTGGAGGGAATCCTGAGGGAAAGGATGTACATGTACTTGGAAAGGCAAGGACTGATTAGGGATAGTCAACATGGCTTTGTGCGTGGGAAATAATGTCTCACAAACTTGATTGAGTTTTTTTGAGGAAGTAACAAAGAGAAATGATGAGGGCAGAGTGGTAGATGTGATCTATATGGACTTCAGTAAGGCGTTCAACAAGGTTCCCCATGGGAGACAGATTAGCAAGGTTAGATCTCATGGAATACAGGGAGAACTAGCCATTTGGATACAGAACTGGCTCAAAGGTAGAAGACAGAGGGTGGTGGTGGAGGGTTGTTTTTCGGCTGGAGGCCTGTGACCAATGGAGTTCCACAAGGATCGGCGCTGGGCCCTCTACTTTTTGTCATTTACATAAATGATTTGGATGCGAGCGTAAGAGGTACAGTTAGTAAGTTTGCAGATGACACCAAAATTGGAGGTGTCGTGGACAGCAAAGAGGGTTACCTCAGATTACAACAGGATCTTGACCAGATGGACTGGGAAGTGGCAGATGGAGTTTAATTCAGATAAATGCAAGATGCTGCATTTTGGGAAAGCAAATCTTATCAGGACTTATACGCTTAATGGTAAGGTCCTAGAGAGTGTTGCTGAACAAAGAGAGCTTGGAGTGCAGGTTCATAGCTCCTTGAAAATGGAGTTGCAGATAGATAGGATAGTGAAGGAGGAGTTTGGTATACTTTCCTTTATTGGTCAGAGTACTGAGTACAGGAGTTGGGAGATCATGTTGCGGCTGTACAGGACATTGGTTAGGCCACTGTTGGAATATTGCGTGCAATTCTGGTCTCCTTCGTATTGGAAAGACGTTGTGAAACTTGAAAGGGTTCAGAAAAAATTTACAAGGATGTTGCCAGGGTTGGAGGATTTGAGTTATAGGGAGAGGCTGAACAGGCTGGGGCTGTTTTCCTTGGACCGTCGGAGGCTGAGGGGTGAACTTATAGAGGTTTACAAAATTATGAGGGGCATGGATAGGGTAAATAGGCAAAGTCTTTACCCTGGGGTCGGGGAGTCCAGAACTAGAGGGCAGAGGTTTAGGGTGAGAGGGGAAAGATATAAAAGAGACCTACAGGGCAACCTTTTTACGCAGAGGGTGGTACGTGTATGGAATGAGCTGCCAGAGGAAGTGGTGGAGGCTGGTACATTTGCAACATTTAAGAGGCATTTGGATGGGTATATGAATAGGAAGGGTTTGGAGGGATATGGGCCGGGTGCAGGCAGGTGGTACTAGATTGGGTCGGGATATCTGGTCGGTATGGACAGGTTGGACCGAAGGTTCTGTTTCCATGCTGTACATCTCTATGACTCTAAAAGGGCTACAACAGACTGCAGCACTTCCAACCTACCAAGGGAAGAACACCTCTACAGAGTATTTGCCAAGAGCGGATATCATCCACAGATGCCTAACAGACAAACAACACAACAAGGACATGCCACGACCTAACTCACTAACCACATTACCATATGTAAAAAAAACTTCAGATCTGACAGTCAGCCTTCTCCAACTACAGGGATTCATGACAGCCCATAAACCAACGGGCATGCTTAGACAACAACTCACCAGGACAAAAGACCCAACACCAATCTTGTGCAAGACTCATGTAATTTACAAGATTCCATGCAAAGACTGCACAAAACACTGTATCAGGCAAACAGGTAGACAATTAGCAATCCGCATCCACTAATACCAACTAGCCACTAAACCCCATGACCAGCTGTCCCTAGTAGCCATACGCACAGATGACAAGGACCATACATTCGACTGGGACAACACAACGATCATAGACCATCCAAACAGAAGACAGCCAGAGAATTTCTAGAAGAATGGCACTTATCCGTGGACTCCACCAACAAACACATTGACCTGGACCCAATATACCGGCCAGCACAACAAACAACCGGAACCAGCAACTGGAAGCAGCAGGAATGGAACCAACTAAATTCCAGGAAACACAGTACAGCAGTGCTTCCTGGGAGGCCCCAAAGCACTGAAGGTGTCACTTAGACAGGGGACAAAAAGTTTGCAAATCAACATCCCAGTTGGGTGAACAGACCTACAACTGCATATGAATCTTCTAATGTTAATTTCAAAATTCCAAGTTTTTTTTTTGCTTTTAATTATGGCTGTTCAGCTGTGGTCAGGATTGTCAGTGAAATGATCCAAAACATGGCCAGATTAAGAGACAATTGCTTCTCATGGGGCACATTTGCAATCAGCATTCCTGAACCTAATCAAATAACCAATCTCAAGTGGTAACCAACATATGTGCATCATGATTTTAAACTTTCACTTCGATATCCATTTTATTATAATAGTGTATGTTTTCAAACAAATCACATAGCATTTTCTCTGTAACAACATTACACAGTGATTTTATTTTCAATAAACTGGTCACATAAATTTTGCTTTATTGTGTGGAAGAAAAAATTACACCAGGAGTCAGGATGATTTATTGCAATTTTAACTGGTACCAAATTTTACACAAGCAAGATGATTCTGTGTTACTCCTCTTGTACATCAAATGACATAACTTTTAACAGTAAGATTTAAGGACAAATAGAAAAACACTTCTAATTCTAGGACCTCCAGCCTTGCCTCAGATGATTAACTGTTTTGGAGAGACTGGTATATCAAGGATTGTATTCTGGAAAGATGCACAAAAATAGTTTCCTTGCTGCAAAACTCCACTGTTTTCACAATACACTTCCTCCATTACAAAGATGTATATTTCCTAAATTTTATTCAAGAATTTATAAACCAGATCTTTCGCACAGTAATCTATTTTAAATGCCAACTTTAGAAACAAACATCTTACTGATTGCTAAAATAAAAAAAAAACTGGACAACACCACAACATTAAATAGGATACTATGTTGTTATTTATTTATTAAGGGTATCTGTAGTTCGAGTAAGTCCAGCAACTAATTTATATCATACTAGCATATAATCTAGTCACCTGAAATATGTGCATTGTATATATTTACTACCGTAAGACAAAGAGCTAACAATTTGGGAATTATTGCACATAAGCAAGGCAGCCATTAATAAATTTATACATGTGATCTGCGGAGGAATAAGGAAGTAAATCACAGGGGAGAGAAAAAGAAACCTTCTTGTGAATGGAAGATGAAATCTCCACTTCATGTACAATAAGAGAATGGAAATTGGTGAATAATCATACAAATAAGCACACAAGTACCATATACAATTTGAGATTGGAATGTGTTATAAAGAATATCCCATGGTCTTAATAAATTACTAGATTCATTTTATGAATTTTAAAAGTATAACTGCAAGTAAAAAGTACCTGGAGGATCTCTTTTTTGAAATGTATGACTCTGCCAAGAATTCATCTTCTCCTGTTTGAGAACTGTATCTCCGAATATCATCATTTCTGTGGACTGTCAGCAGGGAGTAACAGAAGTAGTACTGATTATCTAGATTATCTACATGAACACACTGCAATCAAATAATACCAAGCATTTATACACCACATTTAGTACAGTGTAACATCCCAACATGGTTTGCAGGAACATCATCAAAAAGTGCCACATCAAAACAAAAAGAGACAAGAGGACAGCTGACCAGAAGCTTGGTCAAGGAGGGAGATTTTAAAGGACCATCTTAGGAGAGAATTAGGTAGCAGAAGTCACTCAGTGATAGTTTCAAAGATTAGAATTTAAACATGAAGCAGACGTCAATGATGGAGTATATTCTGGGATGAGAAAAGAAGTCAGAATTAGAGAAATAAAAGTTAGAGAGCACACAGCATTTTTTTTCAGCATGTACGAATGCAATCACAAAAGCAAGATTATTACTTCAGCATATACAACAGCCATATATTCACAAACTAGGGCAACCTGGCAACCCTCTTTGGATTCTAATCCGAAATATGGGTTAGAAACACTTCCCTCTAACAGTTCTATTATCTCGAGATTTGAATTGTGTAGATTGATGACTTGCAGAATCCTATCAAGTTTAAAGACACTGCACCTAAACATAGTCATTTGCTGAGATGTGGAAGAGCAATAAACTAAAACATAAAACTGGGATTTTTAATTGGAGATCTTATCGGATGAGAAAAAAATTCAATCCAATAGAATGGATAAGAGCAAAACGGGACAATTACTTATAGGCAACAGATTTTGGATAAGTGAAAGAGGAAGGCTGACAAAAGCCAAGCCTGGAGATGACGAAGGTAATGATAATATTGATGTCTGCAGCAGATGGGCTTAGGCAGAGGCATAGATCAATGAATTTCAGAAGGTGGAAGTGAAGACCTTTAGAGTGGAGAATATATGGGGTGAAAGAATTTGTGTAGTAGGAATTGGGACAGAGTTGCAAAACGTCTGGTTCATACTGAAACAGTAACCAGAGACGGGGAAGGACGTTGACTATCAGTTTAGCAATATGAGCAATCACTGGGCTGAAGAACTAGAGTAGCACGGCTGGGCGAAATCAGTATACACGTAGAAGTTAACTCCATTTATCACCAAAGCAAAGCATGTGGATGAGAAGGGTCAGGGAAACAAAGTCAGGTCCTAGGGATTTTCAACTTAACATACTAAGGGCAGGAAGCAGATCTGTTATTTGAAATATTTGCCCCTGGATGGATCAAAATTGGGCAATTCTCATTTAGTTGAAAGAAAATGATGTTATTCACCATATGAAAAGCATCATAGAGGATACTGTAGTACAGGCAGAGGCACACAGAATGGACTTGGTGACTTTGACTGCATTAATATGTGAAATGGCTGGAACGGAAATATTCAAACACAAACATTGGAGTTTGGTAAAGATGCGTGTGAAGTTTAAAGTTGACAAGACATTTCAAGAACTTTGATGTGGAAATGATGGTTGGGAAAAGTTGGGATAGTTCACATTAAGCAATTGAGGGTGTGTACAGATCATTCTGCTGTAACACGACAGGTGCCTTCCTCTGCAACCCCGCGCTATAGAAAATCACACTGTAGGACATCGCTATACCTGTACAGTAGAAAGTCCATGTTACCCCAACAGTATCCACAATTTGTCACTTGTGTTATGATCTGATTCCCTACAATGTGGAAACAGGCCCTTCAGCCCAACAAGTCACACCAACCCTCCAAACCCACCAACCCACCCCAGATCCATTTCCCTCTGACTAACGCTCCTAACAGTATGGGCAATTTAGCATGACCAATTCACCTGACCTGCACATCTTTGGACTGTGGAAGGAAACTGGAGCATCTGGAGGAAACCCAAGCAGACACAGGGAGAATGTGTAAACTCCACACAGACCGTTGCCTGAGGCTGGAATCAAACCTGGGACCCTGGTGCTGTGAGGCAGCAGTACTAAGCACTGAGCCACCGTGTCACCCCAAATTCGCATCGTCAATTCGCATTGACAATATGTACCTTATACCAGAATGGCTTGTACTTCAAGTAGGACTGAGTTGACAGGAGTTTCAAAAACAGAGGGGAAAGTATCCAAGGGAATTATTTATAAAGGAAATTATTTATATCAGCAGCAGCATAGGGGACAGGAAAGGAATTGGATGATGAGCAGTTTAGTGATATTGTGTTAAGAGAGCTGAACGGTACCAATGAAAATCAGAAATACCATGAATTGTTCAATGTTTAAAATTACCTGGTCGATTATCTGGGTCAGAAGAAACAAGAGATGTGCTTTCACTTGCTGTGCTGTATATATCACTGTGGTGAGCGGAATGTAATCCTGTGGGTTCTGGTAAAACGTATCAAACAATATGAATATACTATAGATATAATCAGTGTTTTCAATATCAAGCGCACAGATTACAAAAGAAATATAATTTCTATGTTATGCAGGAATTCAAACTGATGATATTTTGTCAACTATGAGCCATATACTTAGGTAATTAATTATAGTCCACAAGGAACCAAAGGCATTTCTCTGTCAGAAACATTCAGTGATTATCTAGCTCAAGGACAACACTCCATAATGAGCACAGGATCATGCAAGGCAGGCCTTCATTAACCACCACAGACAGTGTAGGGATCAAGCACACAGCTTTGATGTCAGTGTGCATCACACTCTAGCCAACTTAGCTAACTAACCACAACTATGAGCCCAATCCATAAAACATCATGAGCACATCTATAGGAGATCACTAGTTTTCTTCAAAAAACAGATATTGCTGGCTCCTCAACAAATAAATGATACTCTCTTGACCATTTAATCATTCATATTTTTTGTTAATCATACATAAACATAAAGGTTTAAACATTTTAGGAAGTTCCAAAAAAAACACTGAACGGCTCAGAATGAACAGAAGTGTGATTGAGTTATAAATGCTTATGTTTAAACTCATTACAACAAATTGACTGAAAGCAGTTTCAGATAGTTTAAATATCTCAGTGGTTACACTCCCAATTATAGAAGCAGCATATTTTTCTCCCCAATGACAAAAGCATGAATTTCAGAAATGTATGATTAACGAAAAATATTTTTATCTCCTATACTCTATATTTGCATTACATGTATTTTACTAGTATAATGTGATCAGCATTAACACATTCTCCCACCTTTCTTACGTGATAAAACTGCCTGACAATGAGAGAAGAGCAGAAGTATTCTTTAGCTTATTTTCCCAAAACAGATGCAGGTAGGGCCAAGTATAACACAAAATTTTACATTAGTGGAAAAGAAAATCAAGAGCTTTGCACACAGGGCACATTGTAATTTACTGAAATTGGCTGAAACATCATCAAATCAGAGTTTAAATAGATAATGATCTGATTGAACCTGCTCTTACATTAAAGACTTTGATCATAAAAACTCGTCACCATAAGAGTGAACGCTTCACCAATTTCAGTGCACACACTGTAAAAGCAAAAATCACAGCAAGCGAAAGAATTCTCAAAAGATCCAAAGGGTTTGTACTTGGGAATCATGCTAGCAGAAGCCATTGAGTAAATTATCCTTTTAAAATATATTTTTCATCAGGACAATCTCTTCCCATGTGGACTGAATGCTGAGAACATTCGATTTGGATTGGACAACATGTTCTGGAGCTTGATCAAACATTTTACTGAAACTGTACCTTATTGACGTTCAAGTACCCATATCCTGTTCCTTTTGCTTTAACAAAGTATCCAGCCAGCCAGGTTAATGGCAATGATTTTAATACTTTGCATCAGACTGGTAATGTGTTTTTTATAAAGACTTAGAAATTAATGCTCATCACAATATCCAGATCAGATTAGATTCCCTACAGTGTGGAAACAGGCCCTAACAACATTCACAGAGAGACTCCACTTAACAATTGGAAAGGAGCAAACAGTAACAAACATAAGTTTCAATATTTGGCTGCAATTAAGAGTGTATGCCTTGGCTTTAGTGCACTTCAAATCTGAGATACCAAAGCCAATTGTAGCACCCTGAGAAGTGAAATCTGAAAATGTACTTTTCATTGTATTAAAAATATTACAATTCAAAACATAATTTTACTTGTAAAATCATACAAATTTCTCTTTAAAACAGATTTCAAACTATTACTTTTCATAACGAGACTGTTCATAGACACAAATTTAATTTAGTTCACTATCAAGGCAGGATATAAAAATATTTGAATAAAATCTTGACGATCAATACAAATTGCACAGTGATTGGACATACCTGAACTAATGAGAGATCAAAATGAATCACCTTAAAATGGAAGTGCAATTATCCTGTGGTAACACTTAATGACTGCAATTCTGCATTAATTAACTTCCCTTCAAACTACCTCCCCCCACGAACCATCAGTAACTGTATCCTGATCTCTTCTTACTGCCCAAAAGATCTGAACTCTTCAAAACTGCTCCATTATCTTTCCTAGTGTTTGCTTTTCTCTGCAAAGATAATACCAATTTTAATTTTTGCTCATTAATTTTAGCATTTTACTTTTAATGGAAACGAGACTATACACAAACCTTTGAAGTTGGTAGGACAAATTGGTGTGAATGTTAAAATGTAAATCCTTGTTTTACAAATGGCAACATCATGCATAAAGCAGAGAAGCCATGCTCAGTCTTTATAAATCACTATGGGGCTCAGTTGGAATAGTGTATTAAATTCGAGACATCACCGTTTAGAAAGGAGGTCAAGGCAATGGAAGAGGTACAATGAAGCTCCACAACAATGATACCAATGATGAGGGGTTTCAGTTATGCAGAGATGCTGGAATCATGGAGATTCCACTCTGTCAAAAAGATCAAGGGAAATCTAACAGAGAAATTCAAAATTATAACAGGTTACATCAAAGTGATGGTTAGAAACAGTTTCCATTGGTAGAAGGTCTGATACCTAAAAGAAACAGGATTGGAGATAATTAGCAATTCGACAAAATGGGTGATAAGGAGGACTTTGTTTTAAAGTATATTAGATTATTGACTGGTGACGTATGGAAATTGCTGATTGGGCCAGCATTTATTGGCCGTCCATGGGTGCCCTTGAGAAGATGATGGTGACTATCTTTTTGAGCCATTGCAGTCCATTTGATGTAGGGAGGCCCCCAAAGCAGTAAAGGAGAGAATTAGCTACAGCTACCAAAAAGGACACCCTGACTCCAGTAGTTTTGTTTCGATTAAAATGTAAGCTTGCTACGAGTCCTGTACATTCAGATAACAATTCAATTCCCCTCCACGCATGCATCAATTGAAATTACCCCCTGCACATTCCGCAGCAATGCATTCCAGATTGCAGGCACTCGCAGCATGCTGATAGGGAAGCAGGGAGGATGCAATTGGCATCTGGGGGAATCAAAGATATTTCCTGATTCAGAATATTGGAGGACCTGCACAACAGGTGAGTGTGAAATTGGATTTCCAATTGCATTGTGGGGAACTGATATGAATTAGTTAATAACATGACTCATTTCATTCACTGCCATTCCCATTAGTTCAGGGGACATATTCTCTTTTTTTAAAGCTGTTTAACCTTTGGCTCTCTCCTGCCCATCATTAGGCAAGATTACTAAGGACTTAAGTCTTTTACAAATGAGTTCTGCAAACCAATTTTACTTCTCCATTTGGAGATATCATAAAACAACCAAGTATGAGCTCTGTTGATGGAATTTACTCCTTTATGTTCTCCTTTAAGACTGTAGCCTACTCTTATCAAATGGTTTTAGGACTTTATGCTAGTTTTGTCTATAAATCACATGTATGGTGTTGCAATGTGTTCAAACCAAAAACTAAAATTAAATGGTCAAGAAACCGTTACATGAGAGACAGAAATTCCTGGAAATAAACCAGAGCTTGGTCAGCAGAAGAAGCTCATGCTGGTAAACCTCATCAGAATGAGTTCCATTACAGAAACAATATTTCCAAAGAAGTACCTTATACTGTAAGCCACACAGAATAATGTCATGAACATGTGTTGGAGTTAGAAAGCATTAAAGTAAATGGGCCCACCCGTGGGCGGCACAGTGGCACAGTGGTTAGCACTGCTGCCTCACAGTGCCAGAGACCCGGGTTCAATTCCTGCCACAGGCAACTGTCTGTGTAGAGTTTGCACATTCTCCCCGTGTCTGCGTGGGCTTCCTCAGGGTGCTCCGGTTTCCTCCCACAGTCCAAAGATGTGCAGTTAGGTGAATTGGCCATGCTAAATTGTCCATAGCCTAAGGTGAAGGGGTAAATGTAGGGGAATGGGTCTGGGTGGGTTGCTCTTTGGTGGGTCGGTGTGGACTTGTTGGGCTGAAGGGCCTGTTTCCACACTGTAAGTAATCTAATTAAAGTTCTGAAAATGAGTGACACGTCAAATATTATAGTCTGCCTTTTATCTACACGAATGCACACTAACCTTCTACCTATATTGAGAGTTCATTTTAGATTTCTAATTTTCAGCATTGACCACTTTATGTTTTGATTTTCATTCAACAAAGACAGCCATTTTTGCCAAAACATTAAAAGACAAAATGGAGCCACACAAATACGACAAAAGCAAGTTCCTTCATACTAAATCATCTCACCCTCTACAGAAACCCTACTGCTTTCCCACTGGAGATGATTTATAGATGACAATAGACAATAGGTGCAGGAGTAGGCCATTCTGCCCTTTGAGCCAGCACCACCATTCATTATGATCATGGCTGATCATCCTCAATCAGTATCTGTTCCTGCCTTATCCCCATATCTCTTGATTCCACTTTCCTTAAGAGCTCTACCCAACTACTATTAGTGCCAGAAAAACCTATATCCCAGGAATGAAAAAGAAATCACCGTCTACTTGATTTTTAAAAAAAATTTTGTGACATCAATAACTTTCCTTGATATCAGTATGAAGAAATACTTTGCAATATGTTTTCTAAAAGCAAGATAATGTACTTCTTGAGTATCATTCCTCTAAGAAAACATGACAAGGCTTTCACAGACTCTTAATCAGATCAAAGCCAATGTACAACCCATGAAGGAGATATTATGAAGCTTGTTCAAACAGTTTCAAGGAAAGTATCAAAGGAAGAAAAGGCGGTGGATGAGCAGAGAGATTTAGGAAAAGAATTCCAGATCTTCGGATCCAAACCACTGAAGGCACAATCTCACCAGTGGCAAGTCAACTGTAGGGGGAGATGTACAGAAGTTAAAAGTTCAATGTATGGAGTTTGAAGATTTATACAGCTGGACAATGTTACAGGGGAGGGTGAGCACATGAAAGGATTTTATCATGAGGATCAGTATTTCAAATCTAAAATCTTGGATGACATGCAGCCAACGGGAGTTCAGTGGACACAAGGGTGTGGGAGACAGAACTCGATATAGAATGAAGATAATACATAGTCGGTGATGAGTCAACCGATACTCCTACATATTTTCCAATTTCCTCCTTAGCGAGTTCAATCCCAATTAGAATGCTAGTATCTCAAATTATTAGATGCCTTCAATAGAAGAGATAAGAAAAGAATGATGAAAGAAAATTTAAAACTGAACACTGAAAAGAGACAAACAGGAACTCATGGCACAAGCAGAGTAACTATTATGAAATCCTCCAACCTGGTACTTGCTTAAAGAAAAAAATGGGTGAAACATTTGTGTCAAAGTAAATGTAAAGGTAATGACAGTCACAATTATTTATGCATAAGTAGCTCAGAGAGGAGTAAGTGAGCAATTAAAGGTAAGTATTCAAAAGCTGCTTTCCAAGTTGCATTGTTTTCAATGGTAGCTACGAAACAAAAACAGTATTTCACTATCTGTCTTATCATTGACATGCATTGAATGTCAGGAAATTGCTGCATTTTATGGTACTTATGAGCTAAACCCATAAATCCAATTTTCGGCTGCTAAAGCAAGTACCTATTTAATGGCATGACAATTGTCACTGTAATCAATCTCTCTGGCAATGAAAATCAGGTATTACAATTGTCATGTTTTCAATTTTTGATGGAGGTATTAAAAATGCTTTTCTTATTTTTCTGATGCTTTTCCTTTCCTTAAACTGATCTTTTATTGCATGCCTTTCATTTGACGTATTCACTCTAATTTTACCCTACATCTCAGTCCCATTCTTTATTTTGTAATAATGAGATTGATTGAGAGACACTGTTGGTTGCCATGTTCACTTAGCTCCAGAAATCCTGTTTTTGTTGCTGCATTATCAGGTCATACTTTGTCCATAAAGACTCTTATCTAACAGATGATGTTACATGTCTTGCTACATCTAAATCAATCCATTATATCAAGAGTAAAAGCTTTGCTTCCATCATCGCAGGCTCTCCATATACCGGTACTCCCATCTTAAATCTTACGATGGTGAAATGTTTTAATATTGTACTTACCATCCATAACCATTGCTTCTCTCAGAACTTGCAATTTCCTTTGCCGTTCTTTAATCCTTTCATAAGCCTCTGAGAGAGCTGATGAGGTAGAAAGTTGAAATGTCTGAGGAGGGTTCTGAAAACCTAGTGTAGTTGGCACGTGCCCAAAGTCTCTGTACTTTGGCTCTCTGGCTTGGGTGATGCACTTAATCTGTCTGCCTTTTCCCTGTGGAGAAAGGCTTCTCCAATGAGTATTATCCCCAGATGATATAACTTTACTACCATCAAAATCCAAATCAACTGTTGAGGTCCAGAGTTTCCAATGACCAGAATCTCCAATGGTATTCTGCTTTCTATCAAAACAATTTCTAGATCGAGGCTTGTTGTATACTTCTACTGTATCTTCTTGTCCAGAGGCTGTGTGGCAAGACGCCATATTGGATTTCTTATCGGTAATCGCCAAGAAGCCCATAGATTTACTAAGTCCTCGATTCAGCGAGGCCCGCTCACAGAATTGTGCTTTGTACTTCTCTGTTCCCTTGGGAGCTTCTTTCTTACTGTTTTCTGGAAAAATAAAAACAAAACTAAATTGTATGGACACTTATGAGCATATGCTTGAACATCCTTTCTTACTGGAGATAAACACCCATGAATGCTAGACATTGATAAGAGTAGCAACCTTTTTCTCTAAAATCTAAAATGGCTATCCATTTTTGCTTCAAGATTCAGGCTGTGGATTACCACTACTTTCTGTTTTTAAAATGGTACAACCTCTTAAAAATCACTGTTCATTTGAGAGAAAAATCATAATGTAATCAGGTAATGACAAGTTTTGCATCAGAATTTGTGATTAGAATAACAGTCAAATGATTAGTTCTCAGCATAACAAACAGTAAGCTGAAAGCAATTCAAAGTATTTGTTTAGCTGCGTTTAAACACACAAGTCAAATTGATGTATATCTTCACAGACTTCACTACACTGGTTATTTCACTGAGAGATAAGAATTTAAACAATGAAGGATGAAGGATTTTGGTACTCACCAACTGGGTACCCACTAATAACATCAGATGATGTCAATGAGGCCCTGCCCACTCAAACTCAAGGGAATTTATAATGGTTTGATAAGTCCTAATTACTATAAAACTATTTCTCTGAAACTGAAAACATACTTTTCATACGGTCAAGTCATCTGATCTTAATTATTGCTGTATTGCACTGTTTCTGAGATTCTAAAAATCTCACTTAAGCTCAAGAAAATTCTGGACAACTGTAAATACAAACAGCCAGCTATAGCATCTGTTGCCAACTGCAAAATTCAGGTTAATATGCAAGCAAAAATATGTGAAGTGTACTGTACGTTTCCCCAAAGTTGTTTCCATTCTTTAGGCTTTAACTGGACAAAGATGCACTGCTTAAAATCTGAACCAAAGACAATTGAAATTAGACTCAAAAGGCTAGCTGGATTAAATGTACAAATCCTCCCAATACGTCTAATTTTTGAAATAAATTATTTTAAATATCTAAAACAATTCACTTTAATAAGTGTTACAATAATTATTGTAATTTATACAGACCAATTAAACTTCAAGAAAAAAAAATAATTTTTGACATTTGAAGACTGAAGTAAACACTTTTACCAGTGTCATTTGCTATTTTATCTGAAAACTGGTGCTAAAACTTGTCTTAATACATGAATCCATTGTTGACTGTTGAAAAACCTATCTAGCTCACTAATGTCCTTTAGGAAAAGAAACTGCCATCCTTAACTTGGTCTGGCATACACGTG
This sequence comes from Chiloscyllium plagiosum, assembly GCF_037043375.1. NCBI lineage: Eukaryota > Metazoa > Chordata > Chondrichthyes > Orectolobiformes > Hemiscylliidae > Chiloscyllium > Chiloscyllium plagiosum. The sequence continues at coordinate 38,408,063 of NW_028270139.1, read as the reverse complement.
ATTCTAGACCCACAGCAATACATAATGACTTGAGCAGCAGAAGGAAAGTTTCAAAACAGTCACTACTAGCCACTAGTAATCAATACCACAAGTTCCTCTTGTTCTCCATGACTGCAGCTTATCAACTCGACATTTTCTCACAAGAACTGACTGTGTACAGGATTCTCAAACTAAATCAGAAAGTGTAGAACAGTGCTTTGGAAGACCACACTTATTTGTAAACCTATATGCTCCTTAATTCAGCCTTCCCAAAAATAAAGGTCTCATGCTCCATGTCTTTCTACATGATCCTCTTGTTATGGTTATTCATATGCTTTTAGAATTTAGTGATGCATCCGTTTAGCAGGATTGCTACATGGCTTGAGATTCAGACTGGTCCAACCTCTGAACAGGATCATCAACACCAGATTTAAGATGACAACTTTGCATTCCAATTCTTTAGGAACAGATTGGAAGGTATAAAGGAAATTTATCATATGCCATTTTCCCAAATGACTACTGAAACTTCCACCTGTGGCAATGTAGAATGTCTACAATGTGATTCCATAATCATTTATAATCAATATCAATTGTTCCTCTTGCTTTACAAAAAGAACACCAAAAAAAATGACCACTTTCATTCAATATACTTAGAAAACCTTTCTCAGGTTTTGGACGTTGTCTTGCAGGGAAACGGTCTACTAAAAGCTCAGCTTTCAAGTTAATTCAAGTAGCATTCTGTAACTTGATATGAGGTTTCAAACCGTGTCCAACATTTCTAGCTGCTTTATGTGGGGAGGCAATAGCCTGGTGGTTTTATCGCTGGACTGTTAATCCAGTGACCCAGGTAATGTTCAGGGGACCCAGGTTTGTACCCCACCACAGGAGATGGTGGAATTTGAATTCAATAAATATCTGGAATTAAGAGTCTAATGATTCCATTGCTGATTGTCAAAAAACCTATTTAGTGCACTAATGTCCTTGAGTAAAAGAAACTGCAGTCCTTAACTTGGACTGGCATACACGTGATTCTAGACCCACAGCAATGTGGTTGATTCTGAGCTGCCATCTGGACAATTAGGGATGGGTATTAAATGCCGGTCTAGCCAGTGATGCCTTCATCTCATGCATGAATAAAAAAGTACATATATCTGGAAGCTGTAAGATGCAGTTACAGATTTTATATAAGTTGCTTTCTCTGCACTTCCTGCAGATTGCATTCAAAATTCAGAACATCTATAAATTTAGCTAAACCAGCAAGCCTGTCAGTCAGCAAGAGACCAAGCGACAGTCCTTAACTTCCATTGCTGTTTAACTCAATAGGATAGCTAATTGTTCTGACCAATAGTAACTTTATACAACAGTTTAAGCTTAGAGACCTATCCAAAATCTTATAAGAAATCTTCATCAGCCCTTCCTAAACACTCTGCATTGACTTAGGCTTTCATTTTGCTTGTCTTCAGAGAGATTTCTCCACAGTAAAATTTTTTCCACAGCTATGTTTATTTAAAAAATGTGTTTTTAGGATGACCTAATCACTAAGATCTTGATATCTAGACCATTACGCAGATACAGTACATAAATCCAAATAACACATAACAGAGAATTAGAAAAAGCAAAATTCCATACACTGAAGAACAGCACTTCCAAAAATAATTCATAACATTTTACAAACAACTCTATTCTACCAGTTAAAATCTTGTCTAATCCTATTTTAACTATGTTAAGTAAACTGAAATACACAGAAGGGATTATCAGTAGGCACTGCTGACAAGGCCAGCATCTGTTGTTCTTAATATATTGCCTTTGAACTGAGTGGTCTTGCATGACCATTACAGAGGGCAGTTAAGAGTAAACTATATCATTATGGTTATAGAGTCATAGAGATGTACAGCATGAAAACAGACCCTTCGGTCCAACCTGTCCATGCCGACCAGATATCCCAACCCAATCTAGTCCCGCCTGCCAATATCCCTCCAAACCCTTCCTATTCATATACCCATCCAAATGCCTCTTAAATGTTGCAATTGTACCAGCCTCCACCACATCCTCTGGCAACTCATTCCATACACGGACTACCCTCTGCGTGAAAAAGTTGCCCCTTAGGTCTCTTTTATATCTTTCCCCTCTCAGCCTAAACCTATGCCCTCTGGTTCTGGACTCCCCCACCACAGAGAAAAGACTTTGTCTATTTATCCTATCCATGCCCCTCATAATTTTGTAAACCTCTATAAGGTCACTCCTCAGCCTTCGACGGTCCAGGGAAAACAGCCCCAGCCTGTACAGCCTCTCCCTGTAGCTCAGATCCTCCAACCCTGGCAACATCCTTGTAAATCTTTTCTGAACCCTTTCAAGTTTCACAACATCTTTCCGATAGGAAGGAGACCAGAATTGCACGCAATATTCCAACAGTGGCCTAACCAATGTCCTGTACAGCCGCAACATGACCTCCCAACACCTGTACTCAGTACTCTGACCAATAAAGGAAAGCATACCAAACGCCTTCTTCACTATCCTATCTACCTGCGACTCCACTTTCAAGGAGCTATGAACCTGCACTCCAAGGTCTCTTTGTTCAGCAACACTCCCTAGGACCTTACCATTAAGTCCTGCTAAGATTTGCTTTCCCAAAATACAGCACCTTGCATTTATCTGAATTAAACTCCATCTGCCATTTCTCAGCCCATTGGCCCATCTGGTCCTGATCCTGTTGTAATCGGAGGTAACCTTCTTCGCTATCCACTACACCTCCAATTTTGGTGTAATCTGCAAACTTACTAACTGTACCTCTTATGCTCACATCCAAATCATTTATGGAATCATATGGGGGCTGAACCACCCAAGGATGACAATATGAATTTTGATGGCTTTTTAAAATAAGAGATGATAGGTTTGCATTGCTGAGACTCACATTGACCAACACATGACTCAGAGCACAAGTCTGGGCCTCTGCAGTCCTAGCCCAGTGGTATTGCCACTATGTCACTGTTTCCTGTTAGACTTGCAAATAAAAAGTAATACACTATAAACCTTACAGGTTTCCACAGTGTACGTCTAAGCTCATATTCATGTTTGAAGACAGGTTATAAATGCAAAAGACAAATAAATATTTGTCTTGCACTCATCAGGCCTAGGATACAAGAAATCAAACTTGCAAAAGGAATCTCAATTACACAGCACGAGAAGAAGGTGCTCTCTGGTTGGACCATTGCTGGCATGAGGATACAGTTAACTGTCAATCTTAATTTACAGACCAGTGAGGTAAGCACTAATTGGTGAAGGTTTTGCTATGGAAATGCAGCAAACACTAACAGTCTGCCTGATTCCTTCCCAATGAAAAAGGTATCATTCATTTATGATTTGGCCCATCAAGCATGCTTCACCATTCCAGCATGGCTGATTGGTCTCTCAATCCCACTCTCCTGTCTTCTCCCCGTAACACTTGATCCCCTTACTAATCAAGAACCTATCTCTGTATTAAAAGGCACTCAATGACTTAGCCATCCTTATCGTGCTAAACTCTGGAGTACAGACGCAGAGTCCTCAACTGCTCCTCATATGAAAAGCCCTGCATTCCCATGATCAGTCTTGTAAACCTCCTCTGGACCTCCTCCAAGGCCTGCACATTCTTCCTCCTAGCTACCTCTGCTTTTTGTTGGCTGATACTATGTGGAATAGTCCTTGTTCTAGTCCGATGCAGACTTCTCCCTCAATTACTTTTGTAACACCACCACTCCATTCTTAGGAATGAACTTGACTTCGCAGTTGCTTGCTGTTCTAATAATGCACTTTGATCTCAAGCGAACATTTCTGTCCTGGACTTGCTGCAAAGTTCCACTTAAACATAACACAAGCTGGCGGACAACACTGCATTTTCTGTGTCGGCACTTTACGGCCTTGAGATCTCAACATTGAATTCCGTAATTTCTGAAAATTACTGTATTACACCAAATCTCCACTTTCTTACATTGTCGACCAACTGGGCCTACCTCCAACCTTGCCTTGATTGTGTTATATAATTTAGTAGAAAGGAGCAATACACTCCCTCTTTTTTTTAAGCCAGCAACTTAACTGCACTTCCTTCAACTGAGCATACTATATTTGGTGTTAAGCATGTGGTCTTCCGCCACAATGAGAAGACCGGATGCAGATTTGGTTATCATTCTGTGGAAGGATGACTCTCAATTTTCAGGTCATTTCAGTTCTCCACCTCAGTCCCACTCTGGCCCTTCAGTCCTGAGTTTTAGTGGATCAGCAAAAAGTTCAACATAAGCTTGGGGAAACAGCATCTCATCTTTTGACTTTGGACTGCCTTTTTGGATTTAACATAAGAGTTAAGATTATAGTCTCCACTCCAATCTTGTTTCTTTATTACATCCTTTTTTTAAAAAAAAAATTATGTAATTCCCACATTTCCCTTTACTTGGCATCCACACGGTTGCTATTCTGCCATTCACACTCACCCCCACACACCTTTTGTTACTTTAGTCAATACCATTCCATTTGGCTTTTGTAACATGAAAGCTGCAGTCTTTCCAACATTTTCTATTTTATTTTCAATTTCCATCATTTCCAGTATTTTGCCCTTGTATAGTTATTGGATTATCTATGTGAGATTACTCATTCTTTTAACAGATAATACATAACACCATTGCATATTGCTCAGATTTGTGAATCACTTCCTGTTTTCCTTCTCAATGTGATACCATTGAATGAGAAAATGTCAAGCAACAATACGATTTGCACTACATTTCACTTGTGAATTAGCGTGGAATTGAATGTAAGTGGGAAGAAATGCTTTATCAAATTTTAGGACATTTGAACATCATTAGTTTTCTCACATTTTCTGTCTTTACTTCTAATGCTGAGCTTTGTAAATTGGTTTCATTTTAATTTGAGTGACTAATATTGAAAGCAGATTTCCTAAGAAACTGACACAATGCTTCATTCAAGTGGGATTACGTACTTAATCCTACTGATGCAAGAACCAATACACATGTGAATGCATAATTACACACTGTTAAAAACAAATACACAGAACTTTTATTTTAAACCAATAATATTCAACATAAATATTTAAAAAAGGGACATGATTGTTCATTTTATTAAGAGAAGATAGATGTAGAGAGAATCTTTCCTTTTCTGGGAAAAAAACTAAAACCAGGGGTTATTGTTTATTTAAAGGGAAATTACATTCAACCAATTAATTGGAGCTCTTTGAGAAAGTTCTGTGCCATGGTCACAGATGAGCTTGTAAGTATACGATACTTGGATTTCCGGAAGATATTAGACTAAGTACCACGTCAAACATTATTGCATACAATAAAGTTTCATGGTACCAGGGCTCATATATTAGTATGGATAGAAGATCAGCTGGCGAGCTGGCACATCACAAAAAATATGCATAAATGGTTGAAATCCCACAGGGTCTGTGCTGGAGTGTCAACTTTTACATCAATGACTTACATTAAAGGGAACGACGACAGAGTAGCTAGATTCGCAGATGATACCAAGAAAGAGAGGAAAGTATGTTGGGAAAAAGACATAAAGGAAGTCATAGACAACTTTTACATCAATGACTTACATTAAAGGGAACGACGACAGAGTAGCTAGATTCGCAGATGATACCAAGAAAGAGAGGAAAGTATGTTGGGAAAAAGACATAAAGGAAGTCATAGACAGCTACAGATAGGTTGAGAGAGTGGGCAAAAACAAATGTGGCAGATGGAGTATAACATGGGAAAATGTGTGGTCATTCACTTTGGCGGGAAGAATAAAATAAACTATTATCTAAATGATGAACAACTGTAGAATTCTGATGTGCATAGAGATTTAGGAGCTACAGTGCCTGAGTCACAAGAAGTTAATATACAAGTACAGCATGTAATCAAGTTGGCTGATGGGATGCTGTCTTGAGCGGAACTGAACGTATAAGGTAGGATATTATGCTGCAATTATACAGGGAATTACCATATCTCAAATACTGTATGAAGTTATGGTCCTCTTATTTAAGGAAGACCTAAATGCATTGGAAGCAGTTCAGATGAGCTTTACTATGATATTGGAATGAGGGGATTGTCTTATGAGGATAGGTTGTACAGGCTAGGCTTATTTTCAGTGAAGTTTAGATGACTGTGGGGTGGCTTGTTGGAAATATTAGATTCTAAATAGTCTTGACAAGGTGGACATGGAAAGGATGTTTGCTTACCAGAGTCAGTCCAGAAATTGAGGGCACTGCTTTAAATTTGGGGCTGCCCTTTCAAGGGAAAGATGAGGAGAATTATTTTCTCTTAAAGGGTTGTACAACTTCAGAATCATGCATCTCAGAAGCTGAAGAACAACAAGAAAGAACAATACAGCACAGAATAGGCTCTCTAAGCCTGTGCCAACACATTTTGCCCTTCGACATTAATACTGTCTTCACTTACAGGATCCAGTCCCTCTATTCTCTTCCTATTCATGTATTTGTCCAGGTGCTTCTTGAGTGCTGCTATTATGTGCATTCCACCACCTCCTCTGGCACTCACCATCCTTTGTTTGAAAAACTTGCCTCACACATCTCTTTTAATTTTCCCCACCCTGCACCTTGAACCGGTGTCCCCCCCGTAATTGACCCCACCATTCTGGGAAAAAGCCTCATAATTTACACTCTATCCATGCCATTCACAAAATTATAAACTTCTATCAGGTCACCCCTAAACCTCCTGCATTTTAGTAAAATCAAAATCCAGTCTATCTAACATTTCTTCAAAGCTAAAATCCCCCATACCAGGCAGCATCCTAGTAAGCCTTTTCTGTACCCTCTTCAAAGCTTTTTTCACTAGCTATCTACCTGCACTGCCACCTTCAGTGATCTATGGACCTGCATGCCCAGATCCCTCTGCATATCAATACTCCTAAAGGCTTTGCCTTTAACTGTATAATTTCCACCTATACTGAACGTTCCAAAATACATCACCTCACACTGTCCAGATTAAACTCCCTCTGCCATTTTTTCTGCCTATGCCTCCAAATGAGCTGTATCCTGTTATATCCTCTCTATCCGCAACTCCACCAATCTTCGTATCATCCACAAACTTAGCAATTAGACCAGCCACGTTTTTGTCCAAATTATTTACGTAGATCACGAACAAAGATCCCAGCACTGATCCCTGTGGAACACCACGAGTCACAACTTCCCATTCCAAAAAGCATCCTTCCACTGCTACTCTCTGTCTTCTATGACTAAGCCAGTTCTGTATCCATCTTGCCAGTTCACCCTTGATACCATGTGACTTCACCTTTTGTACCAGTCTGCCATGGGAGACCTTGTCAAAGGTTTTACTGAAGTCCATGTAGACAATATCAACCGCTTTTCCCTCAATCATCTTTGTCACCTCCTCAAAAAACTCCATCAAATTAGTGAGGCACGACCTCCCCTACATAAAACCATGCTGTCTTTTGCTAAGAAGTCCATTTGCTTCTAAATACGTACAGATCTTGTCCCGGAGAATCTTTTCCAACAATTTCCCTCACAGGCCTATAGTTTCCTGGATTATGCCTGCTACTCTTCTTAAACAATGGAACAATACTGGCTATTCTCCAGTCCTCTCAGACCTCACCTGTGGCCAAAGAGAATACTAAGATATCTGTCAATGCTCCATCAATTTGTTTTTTTGCCTCCCCCAATAGATCCGATCAGGACCTGGAGACTTATCTATCTTAACACTTTTTGAGATGTACATACCTCTTTCGTTTTAATAGCAACTTGGCTTAGAAATTTGACACTGTCTTCCCCGAGGTCATCCTTCCTTCGCTTTAGTGAATACCGACATAAAGTATTCATTAAGGACCTCCTAACTCTTCTGGCTCCATACAGATTCCCTCCTTTGACCTTGAGTAGGCCAAGACTTCCACTGGCTACCCTCTTGCGTTTTATATGTATAAAAAGCCTTGTGATTATCCTCAATGGTGTTTCCTAATGACTTATCCTGACCCCTTTTAGCCCTTCTAATTCCTCGTTTAAGTTTTTTCTTACTGTCCATATATACTCAAGTACCCATCCTCTCAGACTTTATATACGCTTCCTTTTCCTTTTTGATTAAGGTCATAACATCCCTGGTCGTCCAAGGTTCACGTACCTTGCCACACCTATGCTTCATTCTCACAGGAATGTGCCGGTCCTGAACTCTTATCAACTGCCGTTTCAAATATTCCCACATGTCAAATATGGATTTACCCTCAAACAATTGACTCCAATCGAAATTCTCCAGTTCCTGGCTAATATTGTTGTAGTTCGCCTTCCCCCAATTTAACCCAAGGACTACTGTTATTCCTGATCCATGAGTATCATAAAACTCACCGGTATTGTGATCACTATTCCCAAAATGCTCTCCCATTTAAACCTCAAACCTGGCCAGGCTCATTTCCCAAAACCAGGTCCAGTATAACCCTTCCCTGGTTGGACTGTTTACATACTGTGTCAAGAACCACCCCTCCCTCCACCTCCCCTCCCTAACATGGTCCGTACAAATTCTGCCCCAATCCAAGCCCCTACCATGGATTCCCTCAGTCAATATAGGGGAATTACAATCACCCACCACAGCAACCCTTCTGTCTTTGTATCTTTCTAAAATCTGTCTACATATTCTCTCCTCTATCTTCTGCTGCCTGTTGGAAGGCATGTAGTATACCCCCAGCACTGATTTCACCTTTCCTACTCCTGTGTTCTACCCATATTGCCTAGCTACAAGGGTCATCTGAAGTATTCTTCCTCAGTACAGCTGTGAGATACTCCTTTACCAGTAATGCAACACCCCCATCCCTTTTACATTCTTTTCTACCACACCTGAAATATCTAAATTCTGGGACATTCAGCTGCCAGTCCTGCCCTTCCTTCAGCCAAATCTTCGTAATCGCAATAATATCATTGCTCCAAGCATAAAACAAAGCTCTAATTTTATCTGCCTTGCCCATTATACTTCTTGCACTGAAACACGTGCTTTTCAGGCAGTGTTCTTTTCAGCAGCCTTTCCCTGCCCGTTCTTGTTCCTAGTCACGCTTGCCTTAGTTTCTACCTCTCGCTCAAGTTCTGCATCTACTGCCCTACTCCTCTGGTTCCCATCCCCCTGCCACACTCGTTTAAACCCTCCCCAACCATTCTATCAGTTACACCCCCAAGGACATCAGTCCCAGTCCTGCCCAGGTGTAACTTGTCCATTTGGTACAGGTCCCACCTCCCCAGAACCGATCCCAGTGCCCCACGAATCTGAAACCCTCCCCCTCACGCCATCTTTGTGTTTATCCAATATATTGGGCTGTTTCTACTCTGATTAGCTTGTGGCACTGGTAGTAATCCTGAGATAACAATCTTTGAGGTCCTACATTCCAGCTTTCTTCAGGATTCTCTGTATTCTGCTTTTGGGACCTCATCCCTTATTTTTACTTATGTCGTTAGTGTACCATGACCACTGGCCATTTACCCTCCTACTTCAGAATGTCCTGCAACTCTGAGACATCCAGGACCCTAGCACCAGGGAGGCAGCACACCATCCTGGACTCTCATTTGCAACCACATAAACGCCTATTTATTCCCTTTATGACTGAATCCCCCTGTAACTATAACATTTCTATGTTTATTTCTCCCTCCTTCTGCAGCACAGCCAACTGTGGAGCCATGAATTTGGCTGCTGCTGTTGTCCCCTTAGAGGCCATTCCCCTCGACACTATTCAAAATGGTATATCTGTTTTGCAGGGGAAGACCCAAAGGAGATTCCTGCACAGCCTGCTTAGCCCTCCTGCTCTGCCTGATGGTCACCCATTCCTTCCTGCCTGTGGAGTCTGAGTCTGCAGTGTGACCACCTCTCTAATAATGCTATGCATGATACTTTCTGTCTCACGAATGCTCCAGTGTCCCCAGATGCTGCTCCAATTCAGAAACTCAGATTTCCAGGAGTTACAGCTAGAGACACATCTTGCACATGTGCAGGTCCCAGACACTGGAAATGGACCTGGCTTCCCACATTGAGCAAGGTCATTGAATATTTTTAAGACAGAGGTGAAAAGAAACATGTTAAGAGAATCCAGGGTTATTGGTGGTAGATGGGAATATGGAATTCCAAACACATACAGGTTTGTTTCAGTGGGAGCTAGAATCAAAGGAAATTGAGTTTAAATAATGGACATTAATCAAATAAGTTTGTTGTGTAACGTTGCTCAGCTAAAGTATTAATAATAAACTGTTCATTTGTTTTAATTTAAGTTATAAACCTTGGGTCTGGTATTAGTTATTCACAAAGTTTGGTAGGAATCATTACGGTCAATTTTGAGGGTCACTGAATGTTTTTATTAGGCTGTCTTGCGAATTCAGGGATAGGGAGGCTGATTTGACTTGGCTGTCTGTCTTTGTGTCGTAATATTCTGAAAAGGTGGGGAAACAAGATTCTTTATTTCTTTTAAGGTAAAGGTAAATAGATTCTTTTTAAGCAAGGGGGTAAAGGTTATTGGGGTCGGTGAGCATGTGAGTTTATGGTTGTAATCAAAACAGCCAATGAATGGAGTAAGCTCGAGACGCTGAATAGAGTCACAGAGATGCACAACATGGAAACAGACCCTTCGGTCCAATCCGTTCATGCTGACCAGATATCCCAACACAATCTAGTCCCAACTGCCAGCACCTGGCCCATATCCCTCCAAACCCTTCCTATTCATATACCCATCCAAATGCCTTTTAAATGTTGCAATTGTACCAGCCTCCACCACTTCCTCTGGCAGCTCATTCCATACACGTACCACTCTACGTGTGAAAAAGTTGCCCCGTAGATATCTTTTATATCTTTCCCCTCTCACCCTAAACCTATGCCCTCTAGTTCTCCCCGACCCCAGGGAAAAGACATTGCCTATTTACCCTATCCATGCCCTACCTCTGCTCCTAATCTATATGTTCACACACACAGTGTATTTCAAATTACAGGTCTTTCAGCTCAATCATCTGAAAGCCCCCCCTTCACACAAATGGCTTACTCTTCTAAATCTCTTGCTTTGTTGGTACATAAAATGCATGAATTGCATCTGCGGCAATTGAAGAAGTGTCCAAATGCCTGGAAGCTCTGCCACCTAATCTAACCATCAACACAGAGACGAGGACTATGTGTCCATGAGTAGATAGATTAGAGATCAATTACCGGGCACACTCTCTGTATGAACTGGAGCAAGGAATACAAAGCCACAAGAGGCAGTTCTGTGAAGGAAGAATTAAGATCCCACTCCTGCCGCAGAAGAGTCAACTGCTGGACCAACCTGTTCATATTACTCAGACCATCAGTGCAATCAGGAATCTACAAGTGAGCTTGTGCAGTAGTGAAGGTGAGCTCCAACACTGCATTATTTTTTATTGCTGACAATACACCCAGGTGGTGGAGATGTGTGATGTGGGCATTAGGAATCTACAGGTATATATAGATAGCTGAGTGGGCAAATAATTGGCAAATATAGTTTAATTTGCCAAAGAGTGAGCTCATGCACTTTGGTAGGAAAAAATCAAAAGGCAGCGAGCTTCCAAAAGTGTGCAGTCCAGCGGAATCAAGATTTTCTTCTTCACAAAACGTTCAGGAATAATTAAATGGTGAGGCTGAACTACCATGCACAGTTTTGGTCATGGTATTTAAGGAAGGATAGATCGGCATCAGAGACCGTTCAAAAGGGAATCACTGGATTGATTCGGAGATGAAGAGATTGACTCATCAAAATTAGCTCAACAAGTTAGGCCTTTACTCATTAGCAATTAGAAGAACGAGAACAATGCTATTGGTACATACAAGGCATTGTAAGGGGATTGACAAGGTTGACTTTGGGAAGGTATTTCCATTAGTAGGAGAAATTCAAATTGGGGGACATAGAGAATAAGGGAACACTCATTTAAAACTGAAATGCAAAGGAATTTCGGGTTGCCTAGAAGATACTGAATATGTGTAATTCTCTACCAGACAGTTGTGAAGTCTTGATCATTGAAAATATTCAAAAAGGTGATAAACAGGTTTTTAAAATGTCAGGGAGTTGAGAGCTATCATGAGTAGTTATGAAAGAGGAGTTGATCCTGGGGCAGATTAGCTATGATCTTGTTCAATGGTGGGATAGGGAGGGCCTAAATGGCCTCCTCCTCTTATGTTGGTATAATGTGCAATGCGTGAGGTGTGACTACATTTCGTAGGCAGTCAGGCCAGCAAACAACTTGCTAGATCCAGAAATACCAAGGAGAATTCTTCAATGTGCCTACTCAAAATTCTGCTCTCATCCAAAATCCCACTTTCCAGCAATGGAACCCCAAATACAAGTTCAGGAGCAGGGACACTTGACAGAGTTCAGACGTGCATGTTGATTAGTCAAAGAAGCTCAAGGGCTAAATTGCCTAGTCCTGCTCCTAATAATTTTGGTATCTTCCTTTAACAGCACCGAGTGCTATTTTAGCATCCACCAAGGACTGGACGTACCTCAGCACAGTTCAAGACTATACTAAACAGTTAGTTCATTCATTGAGCCAGTGAGTTCACATTTAGCTTTACTATTAAATACTTATGTTGCCTCACCTATTGGAAGGCCCTTGCCTCTCAGTCGATCACGAATTTCCTGGTTACGATCTGGCTTGCTGATTGTATTTAAGGACAGCCGATTCAGCTACAAAATGAATAATACTAGGCATTATTCAAAATATTTGTAAAAACGTCAGTCTAACATTGCAGATTACTATACACAGAGAACATGCCCATCTCCCATTATTAAACTGATGGCAAATCACTGCTGGCTCAAGATAGAAAAGAATAAAAACTAGCAGATATTATAATAATGCATGCAATTATTGATACATTTCACTGAGTAGGATATAGAACATATAGAACATAGAACAATACAGCGCAGAACAGGCCCTTCGGCCCTCGACGTTGCACCGACCTGTGAACTATTCTCAGCTCGTCCCCCAACACTATCCCAAAATGATCCATTGCAGAGGTGCAAAAGCCATTTACAAAAATGAAATGGTTCCAGGAATAAGAATCTTTAATTGAGAGGATAGACTAAACAGGCTGGGACTGTTCTCCTTGGCGAGTATATTTCTAAATTTCTTCCTCATATTTATGCTTTTTTCAACCTCTTGCTTTGTTTCATGAATTTACAAGGGGGCAGTGTTAGGATTTCCAGTAACATATTTTTGATAATTGTTAAAATCCCATGACCACATAATTATAATACAAGCACAAAATAATTGCATTCCACAGCCCAGTACTTACAGTTGTTAGACTACCCAAGACAAGTTTTACCAGCTGTTTAATGTATGAGAAAGCTGGTGCACAGTTACTGTTCCGAATATGAGCACTGCAAGCATCTAGAATAGTCCTTATCGTCACTCGTGTGTACATCAGATCTTCACACATATTCAGCAATATGCTATTCAGGTGATCCCCAAGTTTGATTGGCTAAAAAGCAGAGAAGATAAATTGCTCCAGTTACATTATAAGAACATATCACATTTTCAGATAGTGTACAACTCACTTCAGATCAAATTAAGTTCAGAAGACAAAGAAATTTCAAGAATGTTAGTTGATTGCTAAAATATCCAAGATATCAAAAAAATGGAGTGAGATATCCAAAATTTCTAATACAGTAGTAAAGCCAGGGCAATTTCTAATAGTGGACTATACAGATGTACCTAAACAAGGAATAAAAAGTCTATCACGAGATAGGCTCCATTGTCTACAAAAGACAACTTACTGAATTTAAAAGTGGGCAAGAATGTACAACAGATATAATGTATTGACTCCTTGTTATTAGAGGAGGCAAAGGCTTTTCTGCTGTAGTGAACAGAAATAAAATGATCGCTCACGAGGGAAAAAGATACAAGAAAACAGATATAATAGTATACATCCAATCAAATCAATAGTTGATTTAAGATTATTAGTTTAAGAATTCATTCCAAGTAACAATAAATTTTTCTCGACTGACCACTATCATGAATGAAGAGGTGGATTAAGAAACAAAATTCAATGTCCTGTCCTCTAACTCACACAAACACCTCAATTTCATGGAGTCATAGAGTCATAGAGATGTACAGCACGGAAACAGACTCTTCTGTCAATGTCAACCAGAGATCCCAACCCAATCTAGTCCCACCTGCCAGCACCCGGCCCATATCCCTCCAAACCCTTCCTATTCATATACCCATCCAAATGCCTTTTAAATGTTGCAATTGTACCAGCCTCCACCACTTCCTCTGGCAGTCATTCCATACACGTACCACCCTCTGTGTGAAAACGTTGCCCCTTAGGTCTCTTCTATATCTTTCCCCTCTCAGCCTAAACCTATGCCCTCTAGTTCTAGACTCCCGCACCCCAGGGAAAAGACTTTGTCTACTTCTCCTATCCATGTCCCTCATGATTTTATAAACCTCTATAAGGTCACCCCTCAACCTCAGACGCTCCAGGGAAAACAGCCCTCGCCAATTCAAACTCTCCTTATAGCTCAAATTCTTCAACCCTGGCAACATCCTGATAAATCTTTTTTTGAACCCTTTCAAGTTTCACAGCACCTTTCCGATAGGAAGGAGACCAGAATTGCTCGCAATATTCCAACAGTGGCCTAACAAATGTCCTGTACAGCCGCTACATGACCTCCCAACTCCTGTATTCAATACTCTGAGCAATAAAGGAAAGCATACCAAACGCCTTATTCACTATCCTATCTACCTGTGACTCCACTTTCAAGGAGCTATGAAACCGCAACCCTCCCTCGGACTTGACTATTAAGTGTCTAAGTCCTGCTAAGTTCACTTCCATCCTTTCAACTTGCTGCAAGATTCTATTGCGTGTCCCTGATTTCTCTGCATTTGTATCACTCTCATGATACCACCTTCCACACACAAATGCTCCGACAGGTTTTGCTTTTTCCTCAAACTAGAACTCTATTTCACAATTGTTGACTTAGCCCTTAACTACATCAATTTTATGTCCTGCACAAATTCTCTCATTTTCTCTCCATCCCAGAAACACATCTTGCATTCACTTACCAACCACCAATCTCCAAATTCAATGGATAATCCTCTTTTCTCAGTAAGATACTACAATGAAACACATGTTCCATTCTCCCCCTTTCAAAATGCATGGACAGACATCATGAAAAGGCAACAGGGTGTTGGAAATGATTGAGATGTGGACCAAGCATCTTGGAATACACAGTCCTTTTTGTTTGCTCCAAAGGAAGGGATGGGAGGGCATTTTCAGCAGCAGCATTATCCCAAAGGTGGTGGAAATGTTACAGGGTGCAAAGGCTAGTGGGGTGGAAGTGAAGACAAAGATAATCTATGATTTGCTTGGAGAAAGGGAAATGGGTCAGACACTACTGAGGACTCCGACAACAATAATGACAAAATGGAATTCAGGTCAGAAGAGCAATTGTGGAAAGAAACATCACTGGAATAGATGTGGGGAAGACAGATAAACTAGGAGAATGAAATGAAGTCCTTGCAGGAAACAGGATGTGAAGAAGTGTAGTTGAGGTAGCAGTGAGAGTCACTGGACTTACAAGAAACATCAGTACACAGCGTATCCTCAGAAAATGAAACAGAGAACTCAAGGAAGGTAAACTACAGAGAGATGAAAATGGGAGCAGAATATATTATCTTTTTCCAGTTCTAGGTGATAATAATGAAACAAATAATTGATATACCAAAAGTAGAGTCAGAATAGGATTGCTACAGTGAATATTTAACATATACCATAAAACCATAGGCATAACTGGGGACCATGCAGATACCAACAACTTTTATTTGTAGGGAGTGAGACATATTGAAGGAGAAATTGTTAAATGAAAACACAAATTCAGCAAGGCGGAGGAGAGTGGTAATAGTTGGAAACTGTTTGGGCAGCCATTCAAATAAGAAACATAGAACTGTCAGACAATCCTGGTGAGGGGTGAAAGTGTGCAGAGATTGGATTACTATGATGAAGATAAATTTGCAGTTAGGGTCGAGAAACTGGAAATTAATAATATTTGAAATAAAATCATGAAGCGGAACAATGTTGAAATTTCGTCAGGCTCAGCCGACGTCAGGATGGATCTGTGAACAGATCGGGGTTTTGTTTGACACAATCCATCTCCATTTTCTAACAGCATAAAATCCATCACATTTCTTTCTCTAAATTTCCAAAGAGAAATCATATTGGTTTAAAAATGTTAACTGGTTCACTCTCCCAAATATGCCACAAGAACAGAGTTTTTCCAGAACGGTTTTCACTTCAAAAATCTTATATTTGAAGATATCCTCTGTTAGGTCAAAAGAAACATCACCGGAAATCTTCAATATTAGTGTTTAGTTTGAAGAAAGAACTAAATTGAAATTCCTTAGTGAAGCTGGGTGTTGTGGGCCCTATTTTCAATTTCATGCCTGTGCTACTTCTTGTTCAACACGATTGCATGACAATACTATGTACATCCAGAGAAACAAATGTGCTAACCAAATTCCTGTAATCACAACAGTCACAACTGCTGCTCATTACTGAAATGCAACTAGCTCATAGACAATTTGGAAGCAATAGCTTGATGAAAATAAAACCGGACTGATTTTGTGCTGCCTTCAGTGAGCTAACCTTGAGGCCCAGAACAATATAGTTTGGTTCACAATTCTCTTCTGGGTAAGTTGACTTATTTTAGACACAGAGCTGGAAATGTGTTGCTGGAAAAGCGCAGCAGGTCAGGCAGCATCCAGGGAACAGGAGAATCGACGTTTCGGGCATAAGCCTTCTTCAGACACAAACTACTCACTAATTATCAAATTACTGGTATGATATCTGAGGCAAAGGGCTCTAATTACTGCCTAATTGATTTAAAAAACTAATGATGCTGAATTATTATAGAATTATTTGGTTTTGCATTCATGAACTTTGCTGTATAGAACATTTACTCAAGTGTGTAACACAAGTAGGATAGAAGTCCGACTTTAGATGCTTCAGATTAACAGCCTAGAGAATTTACAATGAATTTCTGCCATTCACATCTCATTCTTTGCTATGTGTGGTACGCACTATTTCACAAATGTGTCTATCGAAATAAGGAGTGAACTCCAGTCACATCTTTCTCCTATTCAATATGAAAAATAACTGGAAGTGTTTTTTCTTGTTGCACTTTGAAGAACCTTCAGCCAGAAGTGCCAATTGAATGATCCACCTCAGCCTCCTGAGAAATTATAGAATCTCTAAACTCTTACAGTACAGAAAGGTACCATTTAGCCCATCATGCCTTAAACTGCTTTTCAAATCAGCATCATTACCCTGTTCCTGCCTTTCACCCCATGTCCTTGAACATTATTTTGATCTAAATGATCATCCAATGCCATCTTGAATGCCTCATTTGAATCTGCCTCCATCATACCGCTCCATAGTGCATTCCATACCCTAACTACTCGCTGAGTAAAGAAAGATTTTCCTCACTTCAATCTTGCTTCTTTTGCAGATCACTTTAAATCAGTGCCTTTTTGTTCTTGATTCTTTTATGAGCGGGAACAATTTCTCTCTATCTACTCTATTAAGTCTGCTCATGATTTTGAAAGCCTCTACCAGATCTTAGCCACCTTCGTCTTGTCAAGAAGAACAGTCTCGGTATCTTCAATCAAACTGAACTTCCTCACCCCAAAATGTTCCTGCACTTTCCAACGTGTTCACATCCTTCCTATGGCATCCACATAATACAGCAGCCAAGGTCTAACAAGTGTATTACACCAATTTAACATCACTTCGTTGCTCTTGCGCATTATATAACCTTTGTACTCTTACAGAGATCCCAAAAACCTCAGATGTCTATGTTCAGCCAATTTAGTTCACTTAAGGTGAATGTTCTGCTCAGTGAAAGCTCCAAGGTGGCCATTACTGCCTTGGAGCTTTTGGCACCAAATATCAGCTCAAGGTGACACCCCTTTGGGAAGCCCTGGTCCAGGGGCTGCTGTGTATTTGACTGTATAATTTTTCCAGAGAAAAAGTGAGGACTGCAGATGCTGGAGATCAAAGTCAAAACATGCGGTGCTGGAAAAGCACAACTCTTCAGCAGGCATTCCTGATGAAGGGCTCCTGCCTGAAACATCAATTCTCCTGCCCCTTGGATGCTGCCTGATCGGCTGTGCTTTTCCAGCACCACACTTTTCGACTGTGTAATTTTCTCAGCCTAAACATAACATCAATCGCCACCTTTATCCGGAAGGATTCCTTTGTAAAATTTTCAACATTGCTACTGAAATTGTTGAACTCAGCTGAGCAAGAACTGCTCAACACAGTGTAGAAGAGTGCAGTGAAAATGGCTCAGCAAGGAAGCTACAAAATAGTTACTTTAAAAAGCTGAAAATGCTTCAAAACGCCTCATGATCTAAAAATGTAAGAGAAGTATAGAATCATCGAAATGTTTCAAATAAAGTACATTCTTCTGTACATTTCTTTTTCAGGTACTCTATTAATTCAAATGTTGGCAGGTTACATTGCTAGAAACGACTCTAAAGTTCACTGATGAAACAATAAATTTTTAGTGAAAATATTACATACTTCAAAATAACTTATAGCCAACAATTTGCTGTTTATATTGCTTAAAAGAATTTGCAGAACCATACCATCTCATGCTCAAGTGGAGCAAACCTCAATTCATTTTACAACACTTTCCAGCTGTTGAGTTTCCAAAATCATCTGTTTATAGTTAACAGTTAACAGCTGTTAATGGCAAATCCCTTTTGATGTCAAAACTTCAAGGTAATAACAAGGCATCAAGAATGCCAGTGCATATGTTTCTTTGCAGTAATATTAATTTGGATGACTAAAATTAAGGGCAGATTTTTCTTTTAATCGACACTGAGATAATGGAATAGTTTAAAAACTCTGACAATGATGGCGAACATCAGTAAGTAATATTAAAGAGATTTTCAACTGTAATAATTAAACTATTTCAGCCTAATTACAAATCTCATTTAACTTCAGACTAGATACTATTTTACATTACATTCAATAGATTATCATTGTGATCTTGTTGTACAGTGTGTAGCTTTCCTACCTAAGGCCCAGTTACTCTAAGTTTGAGTACCATCCCAGGATTGATAACCAAAGATGATGCATTCATAATGCAGCCAGAGGTTCAATATCAACCTGTAAATACTGCATGCAGGTGGAATGAGTGGGAGAGATTTCTACAGAAAGCTGGTGACACTATTACTACCATATTTCCAAAACATGGGAAGACTATAGCTTAATGCTTTTATCACTGGACTGTTAATCCAGAAACCCAGGAAATATTCTGGGGACTTGGGTTCAAATCTTGCCACAATGGTGGAATTTGTTTTAACTGGAGATCTACTGTAGTATATTGTATATCTCCCTCTCTGCCACCCTCTTGGATTCTCTTAGAGGAGGTGTAAATAAAGATCGTTGTAATTCATTCATAAATAGTGGGGACTATCGGCTAGGTCCACATTTCCTGCCCATCCCGAATTGCCCCAGAGAACTTGGCGCTGAGATGTCATTTTGAACCGTTGCAGTTCTTGGATTGTTGGGATGCAGTACTAGAGAAAGGGAGTCCTAGGACTTTTGACCCAGTGATGTTATATATTTGCAAGTCAGGATGGTTGAGACGTGGAGGGGGATCTTACAGATGGTAGTGTACCTAAGCATCTGCTGCCCTTGTCCATCAAGGTGATAGAGGTCACAGGTTTTGATGGTCCAGTTAAAGGAACCTTGGTAAATTGCTGCACAGTATCGTGTAAATGGTATGCACTGCTATCAAAATATGCCAGTGATGAAGAAGCAAAGGTTTGCGGATGTGGTGCCAATCAAGTTGGCTGCTTTGTGCTGGATGGTGTCAAGCCTCTGAGCAACATTGAAGCTGCACTTTTCCAAGCAAGTGGGGATAATTTCATCATACTCCGAACTTGTGCTTTATAGGTGGTGCAGAGACTCTGGCAGTCAAGTGAATTACAACAGAATTCCTAGACACTGACTTACTCTTGTATTCTCAGTGTTTAAATAACTGTCCCATTTCAGTTTTTTGTCAACGTTATTCCGCAGGATGTTGACTGTGGGAGTTCAGTAATGGCAATGGTATTAAACACCAAGGTGTGATGGTTAGATCAGGTGCTATGTAGTTGGTCATTAGCTGGCACTCTTATTTGCTATTTAGATTAGTATAGATTATTTACAGTGTAGAAACAGGCCCTCCAGCCCAACAAGTCCACACTGACCCTCCGAAGAGCAACCCACCCGGACCCATTCCCCTACATTTACCCCTTCACCTAACACAACCGGAAATTTAGCATGGCCAATTCACCTAACCTGCACATTTGTCGACTGTGGAAGGAAACTGGAACACCCGGAGGAAACCCACGCAGACACGGGGAGAATATGCAAACTCCACACAGACAGTTGCCTGAGGTGGCAATTGAACCTGGGTCTCTGGTGCTAACCACTGTACCACCCAGCTTTAGACAGGACACTGTGTAGGTCTTGCTGCAAAAGGACAAACTATTTCAATGTCTGAGAAAGTGCAAATGGTGCCGAATATTGAATCATCAGCAAAATCCCTATTTTTGACCTTATTAGATAGGGTAGGTCACTGGTTCAACAGCTAAAGATGGGTGGACATAGGAACATTACCTTGAATAACTCACTCAGCAATGCCCTTTGGTTGAAATATTGACCTCCAACATCAACAACTTTCATCCTTTCTACTAGGTATGACTCTAACCAGCAGAAAGTTTTCCCTTCGATTTCCATCAATTCCAGTTTTGCTCTGCTTTGATGCTGTCTGGTGTCAAGGGCAGTCCCCCTTGTCTCACCTCTGGACTTCAGCTCTTTTGCCCATGTTTGGACCAATGGTGTAATGAGTTCTAGAGCTGGGTAACTCTGAAGACGTCCAAAATGAGCATCAAATGAGCAGGTTTTTCCTTTACAGTGTCCCTGATAGCACAGTCTGTGACCCATTTCATTTCGGGGCTGATAATCAAGCCTAGACTGTTAAAGTGGCAGTTAGCCACTAAATAAATTTGCCTTGATTTCGTGCACAGGCCACACCTGGACAAATTTCATACTGCTGCTTTGAGCCATTGACGCAGTTTTACTGCAATAATGGGCGCTTACAGCGAATCATGAGATGAGTCTTTTCTCAATGCAACAGCCTTAGTAATCAAACACTAATATGTACCTTAGAATGTGATTACTATTGTAAAAATGAATGGTTCCGAAGGAATTAACGTTCATGTCACACTGAGTGCCACTCTTTCTGTTTATGTCACCCAGACTATGGGTGGAGATATATAGTTGGATATTGAGGAAGCAATCAATCAATAAAATGCTGCACAGCTGACAACTTAGACAACTAGTGGAAATGCAAAGAAGCAGTGGGAAACTGTAGCTGGGGATCCACAAGAGTTAGGAACAGAGGCAGCTTATTCGGAGTCTGCTCACCATTCAATAGGATCGCGACTGATCTTCAGATTCAACTCAACTTTTGCACCTGCTTCCCACATTCATTGATTCATTACAAGACCAAAACGTTGTATGTTCCAGTCTTAATCATAGTCAATAATGGAGGATACACAACTATCTGATATGGAGAATCCAAAAAATTCCAAATTTTGGAGTGAAGACATTTCTCTACATCTGCATCTTATATGATCAGTGAAAATGGCTTGTTTCAAATCAGCAAAACAAAATTACAGAATAACGATTGCATTATAAAATCAATGTGGACAACACTCAATCACTGAGATGTTACCCTGACTCTCACTGCTGGCTTTGTGTTAGCTGCCACTTCTGCCACTATGTGATGCATAGAAAGCATTTTTTGAGGTTGTTCACTACCACAAAACCTCCCTCCTTCACCTTGGGTCTGCCTCATGATTCGTGGTAGAGGATATACTATTGTAAAGTTATTACAGAAGAGATACTATTTGTGATGAATACAATATGTATTGCAAGATAGCAATAAGCACAACAATAGCACTGCTCAGGCATAATTACTAGGTGTTTTGAGAGCTGTACAGAATACACCTGCACTCTTTGCCTAGATACTAGTGGTCTAGTGTCCAACTGCATATCTCCATCGATAGCCTGGGTGACAAACAGAATTAACAGAGCACAATGTAAAATGAACATTAATTCCTTCAGAAGTGTTCATTTTTATGACAATAATCGCATTCTAAAATACACAAGCATCAGAGTTTGATTGTCTTCCATTTCCGGTGACATTCTGAAGTGCTCAAGGCAGCTACAGAGATGGATAATTGTGTACCCCTTGCAGCACTGATCATCCATGAATTAATGTAGCAATAGATTTCCCAGAGGCCAATGTATACAGTTGTTGTGGTTTTCCATTTTCAACCACTGTGATTGTATATCCCAAGTTACTAGTTTCTGGTCCAAGAGCAGATCGACGTCAATGTGAAGACATTAGTTTTATATTGACATTCATTTATCCTGCTGTCTGGCATTTTCCTCACATCTGTAACACAACCTTAGAAAATCCAACCTTAGAGCATTTATCTTCTCCAGTAAAACCAAAGATAAAATAAGCTGTTTAATCCTTTTTAATGCTACATTGTCACCAGTTCGCATGTTCAACAACATTATTAAATCATATAACAGAGTCACCAAGTTATATTGCTTCAATTTTCTACATGTCGATTGAAATTGTCAATAATCTAGATGGCTTGCATTTGTATGACTTCTGTTTCTTTACTTAGTTGCTTAAAACACCAACTCATATTTTTGAAAATGAACAATACTTACACTGTGCATTTTCTGAAGTATAGGCCCATTTTGATGGACATTCATTTGCATGGACATTTACTTTAATTTTTCTGCAGTTAGCTAACTCAAATTGGTCCCAACAGATTTGAAAAGCATAGCCAATTTCTTTTGCTTTGTCCAGAGAAAGATACCAACAGGAATCAAAAAACAAATTAGTCTTTTTGTGGTATGGATATTGAATTGCAGAGCAGAAGTAAGGGGCAATATGACAAACCTCCTAATCTGACGTTTTTTGATGTTCTTATGTAACCCATTAAATCTCTCTTCAAAAGGAGGGACCTTGCTTCCAAAACCAGTTCAGTCAATTGTTATCCTTCTTTCTATGTTCTTTCTTCTGATCCCACAGGTACTGGTTAATAACATGTTGTTGTCTTTGTCTTTCCAATTGCTTGCTCCATCTGTATGTTAACTTTCAGCCAATACACATTTTAAAAGTTCGTGCTTTAGAAATGGTGTTCCCAATTCATCAATCGCATTAGTGAATTTGTGTTATCAAAATGCGCGTTATCGCAGCATGACCTATAATTCACTAATGCTCCAGAGACATCTGATTAAATGCCAACACTGCACCTGAAGGAATTTAAGTGCTGCTAATTAATAAATCTGAAATAAAATGGCAATCACAAAATTATCATAGGTTGTCACTGATTCACTAATGCGAAAGTGAGGACTGCAGTTGCAGGAGATTAGAGAGTGCAGTGCTGGAAAAGCACAGGTCAGGCAGCATCCGAAGAGCAGGAGAATCAACGTTTCAGGTAAAAGCCCTTCATCAGAAATTCCTGCTCCTCGGATGCTGCCTGACCTGCTGTGCTTTTCCAGCACCACACTCTCAACATTGATTCACTAACTTCATTGTCTGACATAGATGTAACTCCAGGTTAAGATTTCCTCAAACAGTGGAGAAAGTCATTAGTTGTAGATGGCCCTTTATCAACTATCCAATGGCAAATGGCAAAGGACAGCAAAAGTTATTTATGGTTAGTGAAAGTTCTTCGCTCTGTCTAAATACGTTGTTTAGTATGCAGATAGTGCTGTTTTGTAGCCTCACGAGATTCACACCTCAGTTTTAGGTAGGCTGTTCCTGACATGACCTCTTGCATCCTTCATTCAATCAGGGATGATTCCTTGGCTTGCTGGTAACAGAAGAGTGGGGAATATGCCAGAGCATAAGACTGCTGCTGTTGATGCTGCTGCTGATGGACCCCATGCCTCATGGATGCCCAGTCTTAAGTTGCTAGCAATCAGTTTGAAGTCTATTCCATAATGATAGTGGCACTCAATGCGATGGAGAGTATTTTTAAAGTGAAGATGGGACTTTGTCTCCACAAGGATTATGAGGTGGTCACATTTGTAGATACTATTATGGACAGATGCATCTACAGCAGGCAAATTGGTGAGTACAGTGATTGGAACAAGGTCAGCCAGGTGGATACCACAAAATATGAGCCAAGATTACAGTGGTGCTGGAAAAGCACAGCAGGTCAGGCAGCATCCGAGGAGCAGGAAAATCGATGTTTCGGGCAAAAGCCCTTCAGTAGGAATTGGCAATGGGCAGCAAATGCCCGAAATGTCGATTTTCCTGCTCCTCGGATGCTGCCTGATCTGCTGTGCTTTTCCAGCACCACTCTAATCTTGACTCAAACCACCAGCATCTGCAGTACCCACTTCCACCACAGAATAAGAGTTTCCTGATTGGGGCTGTTAATCTGGTCCAAGTATGGATATACACAGGAGTGTCAGGGTTGTGTTTACTCTAGAAACTGGCTCTGAGCTAGCTGAATCAGTGTCAAATACTACGCATGTGTAAAGAAAGGGTGACTTGGTGGTGGGATACCAGCCTTTGTGGAGTTATTTCAGTAAGGAGGAAGCTCAAGTTTGTTTTTCCCTTTCATTGCTTCCCTAGATTGTCTCAGCGAACGCAAGGCATTCTGAAGGGGAAGTACGAACAGCCAACTGTCATGATACATGTTGGTATCAATGACACAGGTAAACAAAAAATTGAGCTTCTGCAACAGGAATACAGAGAGTTAAGCAATAGATTAAAAAACAGGACTACTAAGGTTGCAATTTCTAGATTACTTCCAGTGCCATGCATTACTGAGTATAGGAATGGGGGTCAAGTCAGATGAATGCACAGCTAAATGGATGGTGTAGGATGGAGGAGTTTAAATTTTTGGATCATTGGGACAGTTTCTGGGATAGATGTGACCTGTACAAGCTGGATGAGTCATACCTGAAATGGAATGGATCCAATATCCTTACTGGGAGGTTTGCTTGTGTTGCTGGGGAGGTTTTAACCTAATATGGCAGAGAGATGACCATAGAGTAGACGTAAAGTTGGAGGTAAGGTCGAATCAGATACTAAAGGAATACTAGAACAGAACAGCAGGCAGAGAAGATGTGGGTATGATATGGCACTTGGAAGGACTGGAAAGCTTAATTTTATCTATTTAAATGTAAGGCAGATGAACTTACAGTATTGATCTGCAGGTGGGAATATATCATTGTTACAATCAGAGACACGGTTGAAGGAAGGACAGGACTGGCAGCTCAACATTCCAAAGTACAGAAGTACGAGGGAGTGGGAGAAGTATTAATAAAAGAGATGGTTACTGCAGTAATGATACAGGATGTCTTAGATGACTTTTCAAATGAGTCTACCTAGGTAGAGCTTAGAATTAAAAGAGATGATCACGCTGCTGGGATTATATATTAGGGCTTCCAATAGTCAGGGGGAGACAGAAGAGCAGATATGCAGGGTTATAGTAGCAGTGACTTCAACTTTGCTAACATTAACTGGGATTGCCTTAGTGTGAAAGGATTATATATAATGGAATTTTTAAAGTGCATCCATGAGACCTTTTCATGCCAATACATAGACAATCCTACTAGAGGCAGTGCAAGGACTAGTCCAAGGAAATGAAGCTGGTCAAGTGGCTCAAATGTCAATGGATGAATATTTTGGGGACAGTGACCATAAATCTGTGTTTCAAAGTTATTATGGAAAGGGATAAGGATAGTACAGAACTTAAGTATGTAAACTGGGAGTAGACCAATTTCAATATCACTAGACAGGATCTGGCAAACATAGACTGGGAGCAGCTACATGCAGCTAACTCTATATTTAGAAAGGGAGTCTTTTAAAAGTAGTACAGTGAGAATTCAGAGCCAGCATATTCCTCTAAGAGAGAAGGGTAAGGGCAGCTAGTCCAGGGTACCCTAGATGTTAAGGGATATCGAGAGTTTGATAAAGAAAAAGGAAGCATATGTCAAGAATAGAGCATTAAAAACAGGGCAGACCTTCTGAATGCAGGAAGGTACTTGAAAAAGAAATTCGGAGGGCAAAGAGGGGCCATGAAATACCTTGGACAGATAGCATTAAGAAAATCCCTAGGGCATTTTAGAAGTATATTAAGAGCAAGAGGATTACCAGAGAAAGAGTGGGGCTTATTAAAGATCAACAGGCCAATCAGTGCATTGAGCCAGAAGATATAGGTGAGGATGAATATTTGTCATCTATATTCACAAAGGGGAAAGACATTACACCTGAAGATTTAATTTAGGATAGTGAGGTTCGAGAACATATTAAAAATAATAAGGAAGTGTATTAGAGGTTTTATCAGGCTAATGTTGCATAAATCCCCAGGACCATTGAGATATATCCCATGCTGCTCTGGGAAGCATATTTAATATTTCATTGGCCACAGGTGAAGTGCCAGATGACTCGAGGAGAGGTGGTTCCTTTGCTCAAGAAGGGTAGCAGAGGTAGGCCAGATAATTACAGACCAGTTAGTCTAGATCGTGGCAAGGAAATTGTTGAAAAAAAAACTTTGAGGGATAAGATTAATGAACACTTGAAAAGGCAGGGATTAAATCAGGGATAGTCAGCATGGATTTGCTGGAGGGAGCTCCTGCCTCGTTAACTTAATTGAGTTTTTTGAAATGGTGATTAAATAAATTGATATGGTGACTAAATATATTTGGTGAGGATAGTACAAAAGGTAAGAGCCCATGGTATCCAAGGCAATTTGGCAAACAGGATCTAAAATTGGTTTTCAAATGGGAAGTGAAGGCTGGAGGAGGGTTATTTCTGTTGTGATTAGCAGAAAGTTTCCTTACCTATGTTTGTCCTGACACCAAAGTCCATGTTGAGAACTCTCCTGACTGTATAACACTATGCCACCAGCTCTGGTGGGTCTCTCCTGGGATGGTGGTGGTAGTGTCTGGGGAATAGCCATGCTCACAAAATTACATCTTACAGAGTTTGTGAGACAGCTCTCCCAATTTTGGCACTAACACCCATATGTTAGTGAGAGTGACTTTGCAGGGTCAACAAAAGGATGAGCTTTATTGTGTCGCTCTCTGTGCTTTAGTCAATGCAAAATGATCTGTCTAGCTTAATTCATTTTGCAGTTTCTTGCATGTGATACAGCTACGTGGAGTGCTAGTTCAGTTCAGAGGACAGTTAAAAGTTACCAATATTGCTTTGGGTCAGGTAAGGATAGCAGTTTCCTTCCAAAAACAAATGAACCAGATGCTATTTTTTCCCAGAACAATTGTTTCAAAGTCATCATTGTACTTTTGAATAATTCAAATTGTAACATCAGCTGTGGTGGAATTCCAACCCAGGTCCCCAGAACATTATCTGTTCTCCAGATTACTGGCAACAGTACCACTATACTATCACCTCCCCTAAGATGCATTCCCTCAAACTGCATTAAGCTAATTTTAATCTGACTCTCTGCTCATTCTGCCACTAATCTTTAGAACGATATCTTATTCATTACTAGTTCTATATATTTCTAACTCAGTTGCACAATCTATCCACTCCTAGCTCAGTCACTCCTAAACTCTTGCAAAGACATTCACATTCCACCATGTTAAATACCTCCTTGTTGGTGTTTCATCAACCAATGACCAGAAAGTCCAATTTGTTCAAAACTCTACCACACATTCAGTTCCACTTGCCTCACATCCCGGTCTATATATTCAATCCAAAATTATGGTCTTTACTTATAAATCAGCTCACCCAACCATGGCCTTACTACATTGTACATCTGCATTCTGCTCTCAATATTGTTTCACAAATGTTCCACGTGTAATGCTCTAACTTAATGTTTATACCCCAGTGTTTACCCTATAATTGTTTTACAGAAGCCTTGGTTCTACTTTTTGAAATCAGCCTTGTATCCATTTCATTAACTTTAAAACCCTAGTCAACATTTGTCTCTTGAAAGTGCCTTTATGGTCCTATTCACTACCTTGCTGGATCAACATCCATTTTGAACACACTTGTTTGTCAAGTTTCCTGGGATTTTTTGTTATGTTAAAGGCAAGTTGTCACCATTGTTATTTTTGCTTCTAATTTTTCTTTCATCCATTACATGTCATGCCATTTAGCAATTGATTAAATTTCCAGGTATGTACTTCTCCTGTACTCTAAATGCTGAGCATTTTATTCTGCTTGTCATCTACTTAAACACTGCTCAACAGCTTTGCCCAGCCTTGAGCCTGATCAGATATTAGGCTGCTCATGCAAAACTTATCAAGTTACTAGCCCTTTTTAATCATTATGACCCACTGAATCCTGAACAAACTACACCATGAAACAGCTAAGCAGTGGTATATAGATTAATTTGGACTGTGAACCATTTGAGCACCCAAATTATAATGGTGATGGAAAATTCAATTTAAAATTTAAAAATATCCTTATTCCATCATGAAGTGCATTGCTGATTTGGCGGTTTGTAACAGGTATTAGCTTTATCCTTCCCATTAAATTATCTAATGAGAAGAATTCATTTTTTTTAATCTTGTGCCTCTCACAGATTGACTTTAATAATATCTTATATGAATAAGGAGAGCTGACTGAAGCTTCCAAAATCATGAGTGGACTAGATAAAGTAGCTGTTTCCACTTGTAAAAGAAACAGGGATGAGAAGACACAGATTTAAAATGATGTGCAAATGAAACAAAGGTAATGAGAGAAAAACATTTTCACGCAGCATGTTATGGTATAGAATGCATTGCCTGGAAATTTGGTGGAGTTAGCATTGGTTGGTAATTTGGATACAAGTTGTTTCCAGGGATATGGGGAGAAAGGCAGGGGATTGCCACTGGATAACAGAACCAATGACTGACCTGCTTCTGTAACAAAAGGATTCTGTGATATTCCAATTGGCTCTGACATACAAAGCTACTTAAATTTGCTTCCTGTTTATTTATCTTTCTCAACCATAAACTCCTGCATGTTGTATCCATTACTATCATCTGTCATCAGTACTATTTTTTTTACTGACACAGCAGCCACTTTCCAGCACAGTATTTCTAATTACTATTGTCTTCATGTATAAGCATTTTACTTTAGGTTAGGCCTGCTTTTGGCCCTAGTTTTGGCCACTTACTCTGTCCTTTCACTAAGAAGCTTCTGACATCTCAGCCAAACTCTCTGAAAC
Organism: Chiloscyllium plagiosum; assembly: GCF_037043375.1. Taxonomy (NCBI): domain Eukaryota; kingdom Metazoa; phylum Chordata; class Chondrichthyes; order Orectolobiformes; family Hemiscylliidae; genus Chiloscyllium; species Chiloscyllium plagiosum. The sequence goes on along the minus strand of NW_028270139.1, from coordinate 38,378,836 downwards.
TCTCACCAAACCAGTTTATCTTTGAACCTTTCACTTCAAGTCAAAACCATCTCAACTTTGTTTCAGAAACTTCTGATAATCTCTCCAAGTTTCCAATCCTGTCCATTTCTTTTTCAACTCTCCCCAACGCAGCCTCCATTTCCATAGACACACTGAGATGTTTTCTATGTTAAGTACACTATATAAATACAACCTAGTATCTGGCTCAACTGTATCATGTCATCACCTTGCTAACAATCATCCACTGCATACTCAGTATCATTATGAATTTACTTTCCTACCCATATATTCCTCTACCCATCCATCTACTGCAGCTAATTATTGATGTTCACTTCTACAGTTCTTCCAAAACAGTTACTGCTTTGTCTGGATGACATCATTATAGTCGCACCAGCCCGCCAGTCACTTTGTTAACGTCCTCGATTTCCTTGGCAATTTTCTGTCCTTTATCCAACTCTCAGAATTTTGTGCTTTTCGCCTTTGAAAGACAGTCCTTGCACAAGATATTTACAATACCCATATTATTTATTTCCTCAATCACTGACTAGATCCTTTGATATCTCCTTCCAAATCTATGTGCCCTAAAATAGTTTTCAAAACTTCCCATCAACTGATGGGTCTTCAAATTCCTGATCAAAAAGTTGCCAAGAACTAAAATCTCCTGCTGTGCTTTACTCTCTGCCTTTGTCCAATCCATCTTCTCTGGTTATGCCTTTTCTACCTGATTTTGGGCATTTGGTTATGTTTTCATGTGACATTAGTAGTGTCTGGCATTTCATTATTGGTACAATCCTGTGAGTAACAAGTTTCCTTCTATTTTTCCATTTATTTCACCCTTGATCCATCCAATATTCCCATTTTCCTCGAGTTCCTACCATGCATGTCTTCTTTTCATGGTCACAGTCCACCCAACTGTATTAGTCTTCAATTCTACTCCAGTGACTTCTTCTTTATTTCACTGGCTGAGGAGACTCATTTGCTGAATCCAATCTTTCAAGGATCTCTTCTGTGTTTGTTTGTCCTTTCAGAGATCCTTTCAGGTTTAAATTGTCAACTATGAGTTTTCTCAATTCTCCCCCATTTATTATCTACTTTGCACGTTTGCAAAATCACAGTTATCCCCATCATCCTGCCAGCTCACTCAGGAAAATAGAAATGTGTTATATACAGAAATATGAATATAGGTTTACACAACTTATCAATGTTAATATGGAATAATAAATATACTGCAAATTCACAAAATTATGGCATGGTGAGATGTATTTAAAAGGTATTTAATGAGGAACCTAAAAATGAAAGTTAATAAGCTGAAGTGCTAATTTCTTAGCAGCCATTCATTTCATTAGCTCAGATTTTCCAAAATCTTGTTTACCATATGAAATCCCTTATCTGTAGTTATGTCTCACTGATGTATGCAGACAGGTCTCTTGCATTTTTTTCAAGAGCATAATTGCTCAAGGGCCCAAAATAAAATTTATTCATTACTTCTAACCAAATCAATCCACATATCTTGTGAAACTAAATAATTACACCAAAAAAAATTATCAAGTGTAAAAGAAATCCTCGAAAAGTATTGTAAAATAAAACTTGCTCCTGTGTTTTATAGTGTTAAAGAAATAGCTCCAGTTTTGAACTCAAACACTTGCCAGAGCAAATCCTGCCAAAAGAAGCTGTAGGTGGCTTGGCATACAGACAATTTGTAGACCTCAATGATGAATTTGTGCATACATTTCCCAACCACAGTTTCTAAGTAAATCTACATGCGAAATCTACAAAATTCTAACAAGCGGCTCAAAAGATTTTGGAGGTCAGTAGAGAAAGGAAAATGTATCACATAAATTCAGGCAAAAGTAGGGTGGTTCTGGCTTCCCTAAACTGTCAACTTTTATGTCACTATTGCGTTTGGGTCATTTCTCTAGAATGAAGTAGCACCAATTCCTTTAATGTGTCTGGATTAAATGTACCTTACACCCACCTGGTCCAGAGGTATTTTATAATCAGCTCCCCAATACAAAGTCATACCAAGAGAATACACGTGCATCTGCAAAATCAAAAAAGTTATGATTCAGTTAAAATTTACAAAATAGTTAGAATTATTGTGGCATTCTAAATCAAACTTTCATTTTAATATCAATGTAAATTTTAAACTGTTAGAATACACAACTCTCGCACATTGCCATTTTCATTAATTTGGTTTGCTAATTAACAGACCCTAAACTAGAAGGATGTCACTTTCCAAACACTTTGAAAAAAATAGGTCATGCAACAAATCTTTACAGGTTAAACCTTTTGGAGCATTAAGTCCATTTAGTCCAACCTTTAACCTTCAACAATGATATGATGAAAAATGTGAAGCAGCTCTTCACAAAGATTTTTATTGCACATTACCTGGAAGATCCTCATATTAACCATTGCCTATTGATTCATTTTACATTAAAGCAAACTGAAACAACTTGACAAAATGCACATTATTGTTTTATTGGAGTAAAGTGAAAATCAGATACCTGTGACAGAGTTAACTTTACAGATCACATCAAGGGCTAAAATTAAGACACTGGGTGTTCGCCAGTTAAATTAAGCTCCGTTGTTAGCATGAAGATCATGTATTAAAAATACATGTGGCAACCTCAACTGCTGTCAATGCTTAAACATCACAACACCTTAAATAATTTCTTTGCCTGTCACCTGCTGCATCCTACAAATAGTAATGGTCCATTTGATGGCAAAATAAATGATCAACTTTCCCACATGAAATCATAGACATTTAATTCATCTTGGTAACTGGATAGAACAATGGAGCAGAACAGTATTTTTGCATATCATGGATCTGGCTTGAATCTATCTCAGCTAAATGGGAAGTAAGGTCACTCATTTTGCCCTGCTGGTCTTTTGCTAGTCCTTAGATTCTGTGCCTTAGGTGTAATGTCCCTCCTTTCACTCATGAAGTGTACTGCCAATTGCTTCCCCAAGTCCCTTCTCTTTCCTCTCAAGCTTTGAAAATCTTCTCAAAATTGTCCTTATCGTTATCTCCTAAATGGTTTAATGTTTATTTATTTATCTGCTTCTATACCAGACTGTAGAATATTCTTGCAATTTAAAGGATATTTTAGAAATGCAACAGGTTATTATTACTATTAGTATTCATCTCTCTTGCTCTTCAAAGGTTCCCAAATAAAAGTGGTTTGGGTACTTTGAGTGTAATTAATATTGGTTAAGAATTGATGCCACGTAACTACACAACATGCAAAGACTACAAGGATGGCAGATGAAGAAAATTAAGAAACTAAGAGCATGACTGTAAATCTTCAAAGATTTGGTTTATAGATATTCAACAAAGCTAGGGGGGCATTCAATTCCTGACCAGGTGGGCCCAGCTCATGAAATATTCCATTTCACAATAATTTAAATTCATCACTCTAAGCCAATCACTTTCCACCATAATGGACTATATCTTGTTAATCTTCAAAACTTCCTATAACTATAGTTTCAAGTCACTATTTGTCAGAATTAAGAATCTGGGTAATACAATGGCTCAGTGGTTAGTACTGTTGCCTCAGTACCAGGGACCCAAGTTTGATTCCACCCTCGGGCAACTGTCTGTGTTGAGTTTGCACATTCTCCCAGTGTCTGAGGGGGTTTCCTTCGGGTGCTCCAGTTTCCTCCCATGGTCCAAAAAAAAGTGCGGGTTAGGTGGATTGGCAATGCTAAATTGCCCACAGTGTCCAGAGATGTGCAGGCTAGGTGGGTTAGCCATGGAAAATTCAGAGTTACAAGGATAGGGTAGGGGTGGTTGGGTCTGACTGGAATGCCCTTTGGAGGGTCGGTATGGATTCAATGAGCCAAATGCCCTGCTTCTACGATTCTATGATCTAACTTAGTTATTGACCATGAATTAATTAAATTCATACTTTAAAGTTCAACATTCTTCTCCAGGTAATGATTTGTAGATTAAGACTCAATAAAAGTAAATTATTTGAAGCAGTGAAGAAGCAAGTCAAATTATGGGATACTCTGAAGACCTAGTTATTCAATATTAAACTTTAGGCACCCAAGAAAATAATCAAAACCATGCTTCACTTCACTGGTGGCAGAGCATGTGAGCTGGTTGAGTAGCCAAGTTCTGTAAACAAGAGGAATATCACTCTCAATGAAGATTTAGCCATTGAGGCAGCAGTACAGACTTCACAATTGGCCTCATTGCCCCTCAGTTGGAGAGCAAAAGCACCACAGTGCATCCAGTGACAGAAAAATGTATACAAAAGAAAGATAAAGGGGAAAGAAAAGGAGAGGAAACAATCCCATGATGGACTAATTGCTCTAAATTGTTTTATTATCAACACAATGACAGCAATAATGCATTTCTTCACAACGTATTTACCTCAATCAACTACGTAGACTGCTTACTCACCCCCACAGCATTATTTTAAAATTATTGTCCAGTAGTTACTTTCAAGTTTTATTGATCATTAAGATGTGAATTATGTTACAAAAGCCTACCATAGTTACTTGAAAAAAAAATCTGCATTTTTATTAAGATTACAGATAGCTAATTTTACCATTGCAACCATGCTTCCCCTTGAGAGACAATCTTATCCACTGATTAGCTAAATCAGACATTGTGAGATCAGGACTCAATACAAGTCAAAGATGAGGGTTCTCCTGTAGCACAGTAGTATTGTCCCTACCCCTGTACTTGGAGACCCAAGTTCAAGTCCCACCTGCTCCAAAGGTGTGCAATAGCATGCCTGAACAGGTTGGTTAGAAAAATAGGTATAACTCAACAAGCATTCGACGGATGGGGGCACAGGGCTTGCTGCAAGTTTAGACACAGGCAGCTGAGTTTTTGATGCCTTCAAGTCCATCCAATGTACAATGTAAGAGACCAGTATGGAGTGTGTTTGATTAATCAAGTCTAAACACAAGGGAAGTATGAAGCAATGGAGGACTGATGCAGGTGCAAAGTCATGTGAAACTGTGGAGGGAAAACAAAGTGGTCTTTGTACTGGCACAATTATGAGGTCAGAAGCAAATCATGCGATCAGATCTGAGGTCAGGGCTGTGCATAGACTGACTTTAATTGCAGATTGTTGCCAGGCAGAGGCAGGGGAATGGACTTGGAAGCTAGAGGACAGAGTTATGGAGTCTGAGTTGTAAAGCACGGAAACTGACCTTTTTTGGTCCAACATGTCCAATCCGATCGGATATCTTAAATTAATCTAGTCCCATTTGCTGGCATTTGGCCCATAATCCCTCTACACCCTTCCTCGTCATGTACCCCTGATGCCTTTTAAATGTTGCAATTGTACCAGCCTCCTCCACTTCTGTCAGCTCGTTCTATACACCCATCACGCTCTTTGTGAAAACATTGCCCCTTTGGTACCTTTTATAGCTTTCTTCTCTCACCTTAAACCTAATGTCCTCTAGTTCTGGGCTCCCTTACCTTGGGGAAAAAATACCTTGTCTATTTATCTATCCATGCCCCTCATAACTCTGTAAATCTTTATAATGGTCACCCCTCAACCTCTGATGCTCCAGCAAAAACAGCCCCAGCCGATTCAGCTTTGTCCTATAACTCAAACTCACCAAGGTTGAAAACACTGGGTTCAGTCTTCCCAATATCTAACTGAAGTAAATTTCTGCTTGCTATTGAATGCAGAATATGCAATGTAACAATTTAAGAGCAGTGAAGGAGCAGTTACAGTAAGGCAGAAGTGACTGCCTATACAAACTAATACTGTGTCTCTGGATGGTATCACCTAGAGAAAGCGTCTACCTAGAGAAAACCAGCAATACAAAGGCCCAAGGACAGATCCCTGGAGAATGCTAGAGATTAAAGCGTAGGAGCAAAAAGAGAAATCATTTCAAGTGATAAAATGGCTGTCATTAGGTGGATAAGAATGGAATCTCAGGAGAGAAGTCCCACTCAGCTTGGACAACTGTGTAGGAGGTTTAGAAGAAGGACTGTGTAGTTAACAGTGTTAAAATCTGCAGATGGTTTGAAAAAAAGACAAGGAGGGAAAGTCAGCTTTGTCACAGGGACAGAGGTGTAATTTGCAATTTTTGTAAGAGCCTTTTTCAATCTTGTGGTAGGGATGAAAGATTGATTATGGTGGGTGGAGTGGGGGGAGGGGGGAAGGGAGGGGTTGAATTAAAATGTGAACGCTTACTATGTTAGCTATGCTTGGAGCTAAGTTTAGAAGCACTTCTCCATTTAGCAACCTCCTTCCCATTACTGTAACTGTCAATTTTAAATGGGAGAATACCAATTATTTCCCAAACATGCTTTTGGTAGGGAAAACCTCCCTCCACCAGGTTTAAAGCTAAACACGATTAATTCTTCAAAACAAAACCAAATATCACCCAGCAATTTAACTTCAGTTTGTAACTAGATCACGTTGATATAAGTTTCAAAGATTTCAACTTTTCCATTATAATAGCTTGCCTTAATAAGCATCAAAATGTTTACCTGCGGAGAGATTAGATTTTGTTTACATGGAACAGTTATAGAACGCTTCCGTTTTAACCACATAGACACAACACTTAAATATAACACTTGCACAGTATTTTAATCATGCATATTATGAATTTAAACAGCTCCTGTTTCCCACACAGCTGACTGCTTAGTTCCATACCTTTTCAACATCAGAGAGACAGGACAAAGGTCGACTCTGCAAAACCTCTGGGGCTGTAAACGCACGCAGGTCCTGATTGGAAACATTCTCATCAGTGTAAGAAATATTTCCAGAAGGTAATAGCAAAAGAGACCACGGACTGATGATAAAGCCTAGAGCAATAGGGTCAGCTATAGAAAAGAGAAAATGACAACAAATTAATTACAGACATGTGACCTACTCTACCTCAAGCAACTCTGCCCTACCAAGCATCCACACCCTGCCCTTGCTAATGTGCAACAGTTGTTCTCCACATCTGGAAATTATATATTCTGTTGAGTTTGAGGAAAAGGGAAGATAAATGACATATGATAAAGGAGTACATTGAGCATTACCACGGTTCTCCAACCTTTCATTTAAAAAAAAATCCAGTTCTCTCCTCAAGAACAATTTACTATTCAATTCTCATATTATGGACTGTATCTTTTAATGCTGCTTTATTTAGATTAGATTAGATTCCCTACAGTGTGGAAACAGGCCCTTAGGCCCAACCAGTCCACACCGACCCTCCAAAGCGTAACGCACCCAGACCCATTCCCTTTGACTAAAGCACCTAGCACTATGGGCAATTTAGCATGGCCAATTCACCTAACCTGCACATCTTTGGACTGTGGGAAGAAACCGGAGCAAACCCACGCAGACAATGGGAGAATGTCTGTCTGTGTGGAGTTTGCACAGTCACCCGAGGCTGGAATCGAACCTGGGACCCTGGTGCTGTGAGGCAGCAGTGCTAACCACTGAGCCACCGTGCCACCCTAAGCTATGAGTCAAGCTCTGCAGTACAGAGTATCTCTCTACAAGACTGTATTGAAAATACAATTAGACATCAAAATGACAAAAAGCTATTAAAACTACCCTATTGACTATATTGCTGGTGACACTTTGCTACACAGTGGAAAGTGAACCAACAGGGTGTAACAAAATCTCCACCCACCTGAAAATGGGGAAAACTGTCTCACCACAAAAGCTCATAAGGCAAATGAACATGGTAGGTCATTCTGTTCTCCAAACTCATTAACTGAACGAGGCACACAAACGTGATGGAGAAGGAACATTTCGCATGCAAAATTTTAAAATAACACTCCTGACTCTAATGTCCAAATAGGTGATATAAATCAGAAAGAATCTTTGTTGCTGCAGTGATTGTTGTACACCTCCACTTCCCAATCTATTTAATTACCTGTAGCCCCTACTTCTGATGTTGTCTTGTTTTCAGCTTGTTAGCCATCCTGAGGGTTATCTCCTGACAAAGCATATTGTCAACTTAACCATGAGCACAGTACTTTTATAAATGGTGAACAGAACATGCATTTATTATGTTATCCTATCCAGGTAAGAAACTAACACCCAACAAAAGGAAAAGAAGAATCCAAAGAGAAAATTAAATTGTACAACAATTTAGGAGATGCACAATGACCTATTATTTCTGGAATGCCAATTCAGAGACTAAGGTAACGAATTCGAACCCAGGTTCAAATTCTGCCATGACAGATGGTGGCATTTGAATTTAATAAAAATCTGGAAAGAAGAGTCTAATGACTACCATGAAACCATTGCCAATTGTTCAAAAAACCCATCTGGTTCACTAATGTCTTTTAGGGAAGGCAGATGCCATCCTTAGCTGGTCTGACCTCAATGGGACTCTAGACCTGCAGCAATGTGGTTGACTTTTAAATAACTTCTGGGATGGGCAATAAATGCTGGCCTGACCAGCGACATTCTCATCCCATGAGTGATTGAGTCAGTAAATAAATAAATGAAACTGCATGCTCAAGTGAACATAAAAGGCTACTCTGACCTCTGCCCTCCAACAATTTAATGCACATCAAGATACTCTCAGAAAGATGAAAACCACAGCCAAGCATTCCTGATGGAAACAAACCAGAAATGAATAAACATGCTTTTCTATTTCAGGACACTAATAAAGGTCATCTTTATAGATGTTCTTTGAGTAGTCAGATATAGTTTGAGTTGATTGTTTTTAAGGGGGCCTATGTGAATTATATTTTATCTTCAAATATATTGTAACTACTTAACCATCAGACCTTTCAATATCAACTTCTTAAATCTACAAAAGATTTGATTTCATTCTGACTACATACTTCATCATTTATTCTCCCTTTAAGTGCTGACATGTTACAGGCCATTAAGTGACAGCCACCACACAGCCTTATCATTATATTTAATCACTTGCCCTGACACTGTAAAGAATATTAAATTCATTGATCAGGATTGAGATACTATATTTAAAGAGAACCTAATTAAATACTTTTCAAAGTCACACACAGCATTGAATCAGTGTTACTTCACCTGGATATTTAAGCCTTAAACTTTATTCACAAAATTAAAACATTAAAATGATCCCCTATGCATAAATAGCATGCATAAAAACAAAAGGTTGAGTTCAAGTTATTGGTAAAATCTGCAAAGTTTTAACAGATAAATCATTACAATAAGATATTTGAACAATAATGTTATCAATACAGAAGGCAGCTTAATGTTCTTTTTGAAACACCTTCAAAAATATGAACAAGTATAAAAAATGAGTAAAATAATATCTTCAAGTTTCAAAATTACATGGTAACATTGAAGGAATAGCTTGCCTGAGAAGAACTAATTTATTTATGCAGAGTGGGCATAAACATATCTACAATTTACTGTGTGAAAGACAGTATCACTCCTGAAAAAATTGAATGTGCACAACTGCCTGTCATGATGCACTTAATATAGTACAGTTACATAGTACTTCAGAGTTGGCCACTGTTCAGGGACATGAGTGTGACTTTGAACCATGACTGGTAAATATTTCATGCAGGACTTTGGTGACAATGTCCATAGTTGTGGAATATACTACCTTCAATCAATCAATCAATTGGGTGAAATAATCCAACCACCATTAGATACAAATTTGTACATTCAAACACAAACAGGTCAGCCCCTTTACTTTTTAAAGTCTAGAAGGAAAAGTTGCAAGAATCACTGGTTCCCTTCTATTATGACTACATGGCACTTGCCTAACAGTTAGTTCTATGTCATAGAGTCATAGAGATGTACAGCATGGAAACAGACCCGTCGGTCCAACCCGTCCATGCCAACCATATATTCCAACCCAATCTAGTCTCACCTGCCAGCACCCGGCCCATATCCCTCCAAACCCTTCCTATTCATATACCCATCCAAATGCCTCTTAAATGTTGCAATTGTACCAGCCTCCACCACTTCCTCTGGCAGCTCATTCCATACACGTACCACCCTCTACGTGAAAAAGTTGCCCCTTAGGTCTCATATCTTTCCCCTCTCACCCTAAACCTATGCCCTCTAGTTCTGGACTCCCCAACCCCAGGGAAAAGACTTTGTCTATTTATCCTTCTACCTGTTGGTGCTTCCTGGCCACTACACCAAAACTCAAGCACTGTTTCTACATTTGTGATGCCCAGGTGCCCTCAATGCGTCTTGTCAAGGTTATTGGTTCATCATGAAGGAGGGCTGAGTCTGTCATCAAAAACCAATAGGCCATCAACAACATTTAGAACAAAAGTCTGTGAGTGAAATTGCTTTTCATAATTAAGCCACTAGCTTTCAATATTGGCTAGATTTCTTTACCATATCAATCAACGGAGAGACATTTGGCATCTTTTCTTGGTTCCTCTCTGAAAACGTTAAGCTTTGTATGTTTCACTGGCCACAACATTCTTTTTGCTTGAATATTTGATTCAAAGTTCACTGGCAGAATCTTTCATGTGTTAGAATAAGGTTGTGAACAATCAATCGGAGAACAATCTTACGACAGATCACTAACTTTCCTCGCTGTTATATAGTCAGACGTGCAAACTTTATAACTTGAAGACAAATTTGTTATATCAGTGGAGCCATTCTTGCCAACATTTCTTTATCTACACAACGAGATAAATAGTTTATGATCGGTCTCCATAAAACCCGATATGCAATCTGAAAATCTCTCAGACACATGTAACAAGAGAAAGTCCTTTCTGATAATTGTATGTTGATTTTTCATATCAGGTAATGCTCAGGATTCATAATATATTGGTTTTATATGTCTGATCTGTTCTGCTCCAATACCTGTGGCTAACACACTGCAGCAATAGTAGTCAGGAACAATGGATTATAATGGGCCAAGATTAAGATCATTAGTCTGATCCACACGCTAGCCAGCTAAATGACATATTGACTTTTATTGTAAAGTGATTAAAATAAAGGAAGATGACTGTATTGCTGCAGTTTCACAGAGTCATAGAATCCCTACAGTGTGGAAACAAGCCCTTTGGCCCAACAATTCCACACCGACCCTCCGAAGAGTCTCCAACCCAGACCCATTTACCCCTGACTAGTGCACCTACCCTACACATCCCTGAACACTTTAGGCAATTTAACATGGCCAATCCACCTTAACCTGTTCATCTTTGAACTGGAGAGGAAACCAGAGGAAACCCATGCGAACACGGGGAGAACGTGCAAACTCCACACAGACAGTCACCAGAGGCTGGAATCGTACCTGGGTCCCTGGTGCTGTGAGGCTGCAGTACTAACCAGATTCTGGATCCGTGGTGCTGGAAGAGCACAGCAGTTCAGGCAGCATCCAAGGAGCTTCGAAATCGACATTTCGGGCAAAAGCCCTTCATCAGGAATAAAGGCAGTGAGCCTGAAGCGTGGAGAGATAAGCTAGAGGAGGGTGGGGGTGGGGAGAAAGTAGCATGGAGTACAATGGGTGAGTGGGGGAGGGGATGAAGGTGCTAGGTCAGGGAGGAGAGGGTGGAGTGGATAGGTGGAAAAGGAGATAGGCAGGTAGGACAAGTCCGGACAAGTCATGGCGACAGTGCTGAGCTGGAAGTTTAGAACTAGGGTGAGGTGGGGGAAGGGGAAATGAGGAAACTGTTGAAGTCCACATTGATGCCCTAGGGTTGAAGTGTTCCGAGGCGGAAAATGAGGCGTTCTTCCTCCAGGCGTCTGGTGGTGAGGGAGCGGAGGTGAAGGAGGTCCAGGACCTCCATGTCCTCGGCAGAGTGGGAGGGGGAGTTGAAATGTTGGGCCATGGACTAACCACCCTGTCAACCAGTAATTGAAAACATTTAATTTGCTGTACAGTGCTTTCGGATGATATGAGGTCATGAAGGGCACTGTAAAAATGCAATGCCTGACGTCCATTTAGACAGTCAGTTTCCACTTTTTAATGATTTGCTCTTTTGTTTTTAGATCCTCCCCAAATTCGACTGCCTCGTAACTTGAGGGAATCTGGGCAGCAATTAAACCTGTCCAAACCAATCCAGGTGAGTAACTGGGCCATAGATTGTGTGAGACTTCATGTGAAGTACGTGTGTTTTACCTAAGGAAGGATATATTTGCGTTCAAAAGAAAATTCACTAGATTGGGTCTTCATATCATGGGGTCAGCCTGTGATAAGAGTTGTAGTGAACTGGGTCCATATTTAGACAGAATGAGAGATAATCTCATTGAAACATACAAGATTCTGAAGGGGCTTGTTAAGATAGACATCAAGAGATTATTTCCCAGATTAGGCAATCAGGGAACATGGGGGCACAGCCTTAGGATAAATGGCCAATTGTTCAGAATTGAGAGGAGGGGAAATTTCTTCACACAGAGGGTTGTAAATCCTTAAAATTTACTAATCCGATGGTTGTGGATAGCTGCAACATTAAATAATTCAAGGGTGAAATAAGTAGATATGTACTCTCTCAGGGAATTAAGGAATGTGGACAACGAGCAGGAACATGGAGTTGCGGTGAAGATCAGCAACAATTGTTTTAAAATATGGTTTTATGGGGTTTATACACAGATTTATGGGGCTGTATGGTGGATTCCTACTTCCTACTAGTAATTATTTTCTCAATTACTAGAAACAAGTGCAGGAGAAGTGACTGTGCATTATTTCCCCAAAGAAATGCCCTGCAAAGCCCCTACTCTCCCCAAGTTGCCCAATGGAAGTAAAACCTGAAACGGCTAATTCGCTGTCCTGCCAAGTGTGAAGACCTGCAGAGCTCCACAAGTTCTTTAATCTATTTACCTGCAAGTATGATGTAACCTTCAAAACACAGACTACTAAATATAAAGGATACTTTTGAGTTAAAACCTTTCTGAAGGAGTCAATTTGCAATAAGGAATGGCATGAGTTAAGTTCTTGAAACATTTAAGTTCTTTCCTTCTCAAAGGCTTTCAGTGCCAGCCTGAATTGCTATTTGAATTGCCAGTCCGTGATGAACTGGTTTTGTCAGTTTATTACTAGAACACTGGAAAAATCAAGGTAACAGGTTTAGTGCTCCATGAGTGAGAAACTAACCCCACCCTTTAGAAGTAAAACCAGAGTATCACAAAGTAGCATTGATACAACAGCAGCAAAAGATAAACGATGTAGATTGCCCACTCCCAACTATCAGAAGTAGAAAGCAAGACACTTGGACAACAGCGTAGGGGCCTGTCAAACTAACTGCACAAAAAAAACTTCTATTTGCATCTCCAGAATATTTCTGCAATGAAGTTAATCCTTGATTTCTACTTGCTAAACTGCTGAGTTAATTCTGTGATGATTATAGACAATTCAAGTCCTGACATGCTCAAAACAATCATACAAACTGCTCAGGTTTAGTTATTGATGCTGGCCCAATAGTAGGTAGTGCCATATCAACATAATACAAACACAGCTTACTTTTACAATCTTCACTAAGGATTTCAATGCTAACTTTTGCTGGCATGAATTGGGAGTCAACAATTAAAAACCTGAACATTTTATTTTGTCATTAAAAAAGCTTAATCAATGAACTAGTTATAAGAGGTGTACAAGATATCTTCATGTCAAATCAGTCAAATCATTATTCAATTAAACATGTTCACCTCATGCATGTGCAAAGGTACAGAGTAGCTCTGATACAGTACAAAACATGTCATCATCTCTGGTCTCAAACATACTTTTGAGGATGAATGAATACATTTTTGACTGCCCAAAGATTCCATCATGATGGCTTCTGTAAAAATTGGTTCTTTTAATACGTTTGGAGCCAAGATTTGGGTTTGAAATAGAAATCTCACAAGTTTATAAATTTATAATCTCACAAGGCCACGCCCCTGCTATTTCTTTCCTTCCACTGGCTGTGCTTAAAATATTTAATGATTAGCGAGTACCAAGTAGGAATGAGTTCTGATGAAGTCGCCAGACTTGAAACATTAACTCTGTTTTATTCCCGCAAATACTGCCAGACCTGCTAAGTTTTGCCAGTGACTTCTGCTTTTGTTTCAGATCTCTGGCATCTACAGTTCTAAGTTGAATAAGGAGAGCCATCTGCCATCTGAAGAGGCAACAATGTTTGGCTCTCAGAAAAAGCACCATCTATCCACAAAAGGTACCACAGCATGTTTAGCTCATATTCCTTTACAATTTCATCAAACAGGATGTCAACTAACTGGACCTCAACTCCTTTGTTTTTTTCTCTGGTTTTTCCTTCTTGCTTTAACTTATGACGGTGGGATCTTGTTACCACATGGTCTGGAAAAATTCCAGGTATTTCCCTTTTAACTCCTCAGTTCCTTGGTTTTCCTTCGGCTTCTCCACTACAAGGGGCATCACTCCCACCTTGGAAAAGACCCAGCAGGATCAAATAACGAACTGTATTCCTGGAATAGACACTTTTTCAATCATTCCCACTGTCACTTCCCCAGTCTTGACTGGTCTTTCCAACATGATCTTATAGGGGAATGCTAAATCTCTTTCCATTTATCCCGCAGATTATCACTCTTTCGGGTAACATTTCAGAAGGAGTGTAAATACTTTCAACTCTCACTATCAGAGACTGACTGGCTGTTGTATTTCTCAACATTTGAACTCCTTTATCTTCTCCCTGTTCTTCCTGAGTAAACCTTACCTACAGAGATGAAGTCTTTGTAGAGATTGGGTACCATCTCACGATCCAGCCCAAATCTAGGACTCTCCTGAAGTTCCTAGACTTCTTTTGGGATTTCCTTCACTACTTCAACTGATCCCATTGGTTTCGCCTCCTTTACCACATCATTTTTCCCAGTGCCTTTCTTAAACCACCAGCACTATGAGTTTATTTGTCCCACCTTATTACAGAGAAAACATTTGAGGCCTTTCACCTCCTTTTCACCCTCTTGGGTTTCTTTTTTCAACTGTGGTAAACTATTCCCAGTGCAACCTACATTTTGTTTTTCAGTGAAGGATCTCCCTCTTTCCAAGTTCTATCCCTCACGGAATGAAATTGCGATCAGAAGCTAAATTTAGATTTACACACTAATACATATTCATCCACCATCTCTGCAGCTCTTCTCGCTGTTTGAACCTTCTATCCCTCAATATAAGTTCTTACCATTTCTGGAAGTGAGTTTTTAAATTCCTCCAGCAGAATAATCTAAAATCCTCATATGTCTTTTTTTATCTTTAATGCTCTCACCCATCTATCAAAGCTGCTATGTCTAATACTTTCAAACTTGACTTAAGTCTGACCTGTCTCCTTCTTTATGTTTCTGAACTGTTGTTATCAGCTACAAGATTATAAATTCTGTACATTTCTGGGTGCTAAAATTGTTTACCAGGACATTCCTTGTAGCTAATACACTTGAATCCAGGCAGAGATTGGATAAACTTGGATTGTCTTCACTACAGCATCGGAGGCTGAGAGGAGGGGTGACTAGATGGAAGTATATAAAATTATGAGGGACACGAATCGGGTGCATAGTCAGTTTTTGTTCCCCAGGGCAGAAATGTCAAATACTGCGGATTTAAGTTTAAAGTTAGAGGGGAACAGTTTAAAAGGGAGATGTGCAGGACAAGATTTTTTAAAAAACAGAGGGGGAAGATGCCTGGAACGCACTGCAAAGGGGCAGAGACGACAGCAATGCTTAAGAGGCATTTAGACAAAGACATGAACAGGCAGGGATACAAGGGAAACTGATCATGTGCAGGCAGATGGGATTAGTTGAGAATACCATCATGGTTTTACACAGATATGGTGGGTCAAATAGCCTGCTCCTGTGCTGGACTCTTCTACGTTCTAGAAGGTCATATCTGCTCTGCAACTTTACCTCCACCTTTCCACACTATTCACAAGTGCTATTATTTCCTAAGAACTTAAAAAATAATGACCTTTAACTTGAAAATAAGGTTTTTATTCCATTTTGGAATTTAATCTAAGTAAAATATGGTACCCAACAAAAAAGGGTGATAGCATCTTATTTTTGAAAAATACTACTGTCTTATTTTTATAGCCTTTAAAAGGCAACGTGAAATTTACACACTAGAATTTGTGGGCTGGAGACAGTTGTGAGTAAAGAGAAATGAGCAACCTGACTTCATTCCTTCCATTTCTCTTTCTCGCACTGACCGAATAGGAAAGAGTGGCCAATCTGTTTTTCAGAGGTGGATTACTTACCAAAATATTTTGATGATGTTGCTGGCAATCATTTTAAGTCTATTTCAACTCTAAGGGGAAGCTTGAAAGTAATAATGCCACCAGGTCAGTGCCTTTCTATCACTGCCCAGGGGAATGGAAGGCTGGAAATATTTCACCAATTCCAGTGTAGTCCTCCATCCCCTGAAATAGGGAGTGAACCTCCTCCTCCCAGTGACTGACCAGACCTCTCCTCCTCTGCCACTGACTTAGTCTTGAACCTACACCACTCCACACTTCGCAACACCCAACTCCCAACACACCACAATCTGTATCCTGAGTGCTTTCTGGCCTCAAAGCAACCCAAGCTCTCAAGTTATTTGGCTATGAGGTAGGAAACCTACAAAAATACATGAAAACAGATCCTGTTTACAGGTTAAATGCCACCCTTACTTTAAGATATTCTAACCAAAACTGTTCTTCAGCCCTCTGCATTCCCACATTAGTGTAATTATAGGCCGAGAACTGCAGTGAAACGCAAAGGATTTCACACGGATATACTGAAGTCGCTAAGTGTTTAGTAGACTCATAGATTCCCTGTAGTTTGGAAGCAGGCCATTCAGCCCACTGAGTCCACACCATCCCACTGAGACCCAGCCCCCTACCCTATTCCTGTAACCCTGCATTTCCTATGGCTAATCGACCTAGCCTGCGTATCCCTGGACACTGTAGGCAATATAGCATGGCTATTCCGTCAAACCTGCTAGTTTTTGTGGGAGGAAACTGGAGCACTGGGGAGTATGTGCAAACTTCACGCAGTCACCTTAGGTTGGACTTGAACCCAGGTCCCTGGCACTATGAGGCAGCTGTGCTAACCCCAACGAGCTACCATGCCACTTATTTAGTGTCAATAAGTAATCAGGGCTGTAAAAGTAGTTAACATTTGCAGGCAATGTGGTGACCCAAGTGGGATATGTGCATATGCTGAAGTGTGGCACTGGAAAAGTACAGCAGGTCAGACAGCAAACGAGGAGCAGAGCAGTCGATGTTTCGGGCATAAGCCCTTCATCAGGAATGTGATGGGGAAGGTGCCTGAGAGATAGGTAGGGAGGAGTGCTGGGGGAAGTGGGGGGAAGGTAGCTGGGAAGACAGTAAGTGGATGCAGGTCTGGGAGGGTGGAGTGGATAGGTGGGAAGGAAGATGGGCAGGTAGGATAGGTGAAGAGGGTGGTGCAGAGTTGGAGGGTTGGATCTGGGATAAGGTGGGGGGAGGGAATGTATTAAAACTAGTGAAGTTGACGTTGATGCCGTATGGTCGGAGGGTCCCAAGGCCGAAGATGAGGTGTTCTTCCTTCAGTTGTCAGGCGACTAAGATTTGGCAGTGTAGGAGGCCCAGGACTTGCATGTCATTGGGACAGTGATGCGTGCGTCCCAGAGATGTTCCCTGAAACACTCCACAAGTTGGTGTGCTGTCTCTCCGATGTAAAGAGCCACGGACACAGTAGGTGTGGTGGGTGGATTTGCAGGAAAATCTCCACCAAATGTGAAAAGATCTTTTGGAGACTTGGATGGAGGTGAGGGGGGGCGGGGGGAGAGGAGGTATGGGTGCAGGTTTTATACCGCTTGCGGCAGCAAGGGAAGATATCGTGTGTAGAGGGTGGGTTGGTGAAGAATATAGACCTAATGAGGGAGTCATGGGAGGATTGGTCTCTGCGGAGTGCTGACAGGGGTGGGAAGGGAAATATATAATGGGTGGTAGGGTCTAATTGTGGATGGTGGAAATGGCGGAGGATAATACATTAGGTCCATGCCCTCCACCAACTCACCCTCCACACGCTGTACCTTCCCCTACTGTTGCAAGATGTTTAAAACCTGTGCCCACACCTCCCTCCCTCTTCTATGACCAAGGCCCCAAAGGAAGTTTTCAGATCGGCAGAGACTTTCCTGCACCTCCAAACACCTCATCTACAGTTAGAAAGTGAGGACTGCAGATGCTGGAGATCAGAGTCGAGAGTGTGGTGCTGGAAAAGCATAGCAGGTCAGGCAGCATCTGAGAAGCAGGAGAATCGACGTTTCGGGCATAAGCCCTTCACCATTGCGTCCATTGCTCCCAATGTGGTCTCCTCTACATCGGGGAGACAGGACATCAACTCGCGGAGTCTTCAGCATCTGTATTGCTCACTTTTTCCCAGATAAGTGTGTATGCCCATTCAAAATATTTGCAGATTAGAGCACATTATGCACTGCTTTGTTAATTGTCACCATCAAATACAATACATATGAATCTAAATTGTTCCCAAATGCAAGTCTCTGATGTCATGTCTTTGCCACAATATTAGAATGGGGAAGTTACGTAGAACATAAATCAATGGAAATGTACGCAGCACCAAAATATACACTTGAACAAAACTGGCAACTATATATAACATGAAAAAATCTCACTTATGCCACTGTTCGAGGATGTATTAGGATTACGTATTCTGTCTATCCTGCAAAACCAACAGGATTCTTGAAACATTGAGAACAAGTGTTCACAGATTAAAAATATAGTACTTATTCATAGACTTATAATAATTTCAACCACTTGCCAGTAGGAGCACGTTGAGAATAACGCATTATAATTTGGTTATCGGGTTGAACCATTCCTTCAAATCCAGACTCCAGTTACAGTTCACTCAGTTATATACTAAGCTCAACCACAATTCATTCATCTAAAAATATTTTAAACTATGCAACTATAAACTTCTAGTTATAAACTGTAAGTATGACCACTGGGTAAAATTATAATGTCTGTAGACTACCACATTTTTGACCATATTGTTTTCTACATTCTTAGGTATCTTATCTTTCCTTCTGGAGGTCACCAGTCCATTTTAATTAACTTTCAACTGGATTGTGTCGAACAATTCCAAGTCTGGTAACTCCTCCGTGCTCCAAGCTGTAATCAACATGCAGCTGTTGATCTCAAGCAAGGATTTTCCTTTTGCTTTCTCTCAGGGAAAGCTGTCTGCCTGTGTCAAACTGGCCTTAATCATTACTTGGAATCAATTTGGCTGGGGAGGTCGAACAGATTGGTGCAAGGTTGCCAGCTGTCCCATGCCTTTCTGGAACACATTGGAACTACACTGGGTATTATTTACATTGCATATCAATAGTTCTCTTCCCCTCACGGTCCCCCTGCAAAAGCCATTCTCTCAGGAAGTGTTTTTTAAAACATCTCCCCTTACTCTTCTCCCTGAAAAACACAAAACTAATTTTCTAGTGTCCCTTAATTTATCCCAGTTAGTCACTCTGTGTAGGTTGCACAAACAGTGCATGCACTTGGAAAGATCATGGATATTGCTTTTTTTTGGGCGGCGAGGGGGGGTGCGGGCGGGGGAGAATGAGATGAGAGCATTGTCTTAGTCAGAGATCATTGATACCATGTCAGGGGGTTGGTTGTAGGATGTGGGATTTGGTCATCTATACCTCTGACTCATCCCTATTAAAACTAAAAGCAAGCAAATTTGAATCACACCCACCTAAGAGCCACATGGTGAATTGGATTTTCCTACCTGTGTTGCATTGTGCAGAGAGTATTCTTTTTGTTATCATTCATTCACAGGACATGGGAATCAGTGGTTGGGCCAGTATTCATTGTCCAACCCTAGTTTTCCTTAAGGAGGTGTGGTGAGCAGTCTTCTTGAATCACTGCAGTCGTTTAGTATAGGTACACCCATAATCCCACTAGGAGGAAAATTCCAGGATTTTCTATTCCATATTTTAACTCTTTCATACCTATGTCACAATAAACCAGGTTTCTTCTAAACTGCCGTCTTATGAAGAAAACATTTACATTCATGAACAATCATGTTCCATGAAGCAACAAGTGCATTTGTCTCTAATTATAAGAAAAAATAAATACTAGTGACACTGTTAAATAAGATATAACTACTTCTGGATAATCACAAACTGCACTTCACATATGCCAATTTGAATGCCACTGATAAATGTGAGGTCATCCATTTTAGTAGGAAAAAAACCAGTAAAAAGGACAATTATTTGAACAGTAAAAAATTGCAGCACGTTGCTATGCAGAGGGACCTGGGTGTCCTTATCCATGAAGGCTGGTCTGCAGGTGTAACAGGTAATTAAGAAGGCAAATGGAATGTTGTCTTTTATTGCTAAACAGGTTGAGTTTAAAAGCAGGGCAGTTATGTGGCAGCTGTATGAGGTGCTGGTGAGGCCACACCTGGATTACTGTGTACAAATGTGGTCTCCTTACTTAAGAAAGGATGTACTGACACTGGGGGCGCACAGGAGATTCACTAGGTTGATTCCGGAGTTGAGAAAGTTGGTTTATGAGGACAGACTAAGAAGACTGGGATTATATACATTGGAATTTAGAAGAATGGGGTGGGGTGGGGGTGGGGTGGGGGTGGGGGAATCTTATAGAAACATATAAAATTATCAAGGGAATAGATAGGATAGAAGCAGGGAGGTTGTCTCCACTGGCTGGTGAAACTAGGACAAGAGGTCATAGCCTCAAAATTAGGGGAGCAGATTAAGGTCGGAGTTGAGGAGGAACGTCTTCACCAAAGGGTTGTGAATCTGTGGAATTCCCTGCCCAGTCAAGTATTTGAGGCTTCCTCACTGAAAGTTTTTAAAGCTAATGTAGATAATGTTTTGAATTGTAAAGGAACTATGGGTTCTAGTGAGAGGGCGGGTAAGTGGAGCTGAGTCCATGTAAAGATCAGCCATGATCTTATTGAATGGTGGAGCGGGCTTGAAGAGCCAGTTGGCCTACTCCTGCTCCTGGTTCTTATGTTATGCATCTTAATTTTACAACACCAAATTCAGTGGGGCTGCTACTCCAGAGCCTGCTACACAGATGAACATCTGTAGGACCTCCTCATTCCCAAGTAAACCATTATGACATAAACTTATTGAATGTGCACATGTTGTAATAGGGTATAAGTTTTAATTATGTACACGCGGATGCTGTCACTTGAACAGGTAACATTGGCTGAATTTTATACTTCTGTTGGTTAAGAGCAAGATGCAGAGGCTTTCAAAAGGATTTCCCCATACATGGCCCAGCACAGTTTCTTGCCCTTTCTTAGCAAATAAGTCTCATTAGCTATCTACCCTACCCTAGCATCCATTATATTCAATTTCTGTCCCATTTTACAATACACTGTTCATGTACTAACTAATCACTTAGCGAGTATCTGACGAAAGACTGACACTCCTTGCATCCACACCATTTTTAAAAAAGGTTGTTGTGCATTGGGAGAGGAGTCTCCTTTCGGGAGAACTGGCCACCAGACCCTGACCCTCCCTGAAATTGTCACCCAGGTCAGGGCCGTCACCACACAGTGCCAGAGACAGCCAGCACTACCTTAGGAAAGTCAGTGACCTCTCTGCTCCACTGGACTAAATGCCACACACTCTTCTCTCTGCTACTTCACACTCACTTTCTCTCTGCTACTGCATCCGCCTCCCACCAACGCTCATGCTCTGTCACTCTCACGGTTGCCTGCAATATCTTCAATCGCCTATTTTCACCAACTCCCCACCCCTGCACCAACCTCCCACACCATTAATGTTGCATGGCCTCCTCTGCTGCCTACTCACTTGTCCAAAAACCTCACCAACTTTTGCCAATCAGAACCTCAGCCATGCCATCCAATTTCATCTCACGCAATTCTTCCCGCTCTCATTAACAGGATAAAGCAGCCCAAAACAGGTCAGAAAAGGGCCTGCGCAGGTGGAGGGGCACTGGCATTGGCCTCCTCACCCCTAACAAGGACAGAGTCCTTGCCCTCACAAAAGAAAACTGGGGCTACTCCAGGAGGAATGTCGAGACTTCTATGTCCCACAACATAGTAAATACTATTCCATAATATGTCTTTCGTCAGCCATTGACTTGTTGGCAACTGCCATGAAGAGCCAGTTCCAGCTCCTTGGTGGGCAGACGCGCGCAAGCACACACTCCTGCATCCCATTGCCCCAGACACTGGTCCTCGTGATTGAAGGCATGGGTGGGGACTTGGTGCACAGTCCCTTCCACACATGGAGAAGGCGCTCAGATGGAGGAAAAAACAACACAGTCTCCTCAGAAGTCACCTTTCAGGACACTTCAGAGGTGGCCAGACCCTCCACCTTCACCTAGTGACTTTTGGGATGATCGCACCGAGGAGGGCAACTTGCCTCTGATAAGAAAATCCTCAAAATATCGAGCCAATCCAAACACTAAACGCCTGACCAAATCTCCAGGGCCAATGGACTTCACTGCAAAGCAGGCTTTCCCCGTCCCAGCTGTGGTACTAGGGGTATTGAGAAGCAGTGGAAGAATAAACTGTATTCAGGGCACTTTAGTGGCATGACTGACAATGCACTGTACATTATTTGGCACTCCTTTCCAAATGTCACTGCTTTGACTTGTGTTGGGTTGGTTCTCTCTGCGTAGCCCAGAATATAACTGTTCCAGTGTGAAGTGTAACTTTATGTTCAAACAGCATATGCCCTGGATTGATATCTGCAGTGAGAGTGTGCTGCAGCATCCGGAAGAGTAACAAGGCGTGCAGAGGTCAGCGAGTCCTGCTGACGCCATTGACAATCATCCTACTCCACAATCGCACAATAGAAATAACGGAGCCTATGGAAAAAAAGGTGTTGGGGCGTACCATCAAAAGTATCAGTAAAAATTGAAATAAAAATAGTAGTTAGCCTAACACAAATGATAGCACAGTCTTGGTAAAATGTTAAAATAATATATTTTAATGAAATAATACAAAGAATTTACCCTGAAAACCTGGAAGGTAACTTGAAGGAGTTTGAGTTTGCGGAGTTACAGTACTGTATTAAAACAAGGGCTGAGAGTCATCATCAGCTTCACCATCACTTTCATGTGCAATTCTGGACGCAAGGTTACAACAAAAAAAATTTAGTCCCTAAGTGGATGACTATGGTTCATTGTCCTCGGACTGTTTCTTGGGGGTTGGCTTAAAAAAGGCATTCTAACTGACATCACCCAGGCCTCTACAATTATGTCAATAGCATTCTTAATGTTAAAACTCTTCCAACATTGAAGATCAATGTCCTCATTACCCCCTTAGTAGCTGCAATCTGTCTCTTGAATGTGCGCCTGAAATAATAAGCTTTAAAAGTTGCTGTTGCACCTGGGTCCATGGGTTGAATGAGAGAGGTTGCGTTCAGAGGTAGAAGTGGCACTTTGATGTTGTCAGAAAGCTCACCAATGGTGGGAGGATGGCTTGGTTCATTGTCCAAAATGAGGAGAATCTAGAGTGGCTCAGTAGTTAGTACTGCTGCCTCACAGCACCAAGGTCCCAGGTTCAATTCCAGCTCGGGTGACTGTCTGTGTGGAGTTTGCACATTCTCCCAGTGCCTGTGTGGGTTTCCTCCGGGCGCTCCAGTTTTCTCCCACAGTCCAAAAATGTGCAGGTCACGTGATTTGGCCATGCTAAATTGCCCGTAGTGTGAGGTGGATTAGTCAGGGGAAATTGGTCTGGGTGGTGGTATTACTCTTTGGAGGGTCCGTGTGCACTTGTTGGGCAGAAGGGCCTGTTTTCACACTGTCGCAAATCCAGTCTAATCCTGCGATAGTTTCTAAAAACCATGCTCAAAAACATCAACAATAAGGTCAGAAAAGAATTTGCCCCATCATCCAATCTCCTTTGCTTGACCTGAAGTAAACACCTAGAGTCGATTTAACGTAACCTTTCAATGCTCACAGACAACTCCATTAGCTTGGCTCCCACCAACACAATCATACAATCCTTTGTGACCTTAAAACATGGAGCGTGTGCTTCATGCTTAGAAATGTAGGTTCTAGATGGCATTCACTTCCAGTATAAACCTGTCTCGTCCAAATTAAGACTTGATTTAAAGTGTAGCCTTCTTCCTCAATCAATTTTTTTCACTACTTGAGGAAATGACAGCGCATATTCCTAGTCTGCACTAGCAGCTTTGCCACATAACTTTACATTATGAAAAGCATAGTGGTTCTCAAATCCAGCAAATCAGCCACTACTAGCACTTAAGGCAGACACAGTGGCAGGATTTTCAACTTTTTTCCTTCGGTCCTCATAAATTGATAAGACTTTCTGTTTTATGGTGAGAAAGGTGGTCCTAGATCAATTTTTCAGTTGATCATTTATCCACACACTTAGAAGCCACTCCATCTCCTCAAGTTCCTTTGTTCGTGATCTCATGGACTTGCTAGCACTTAGACTTGTTCCAGCAATGCAGCTTGCTTTAATTCTTTCCTCATTGTCTCTAATGGTGCATAGCAGAGACTCCTTTGTTCCTGTTACACAAACAATATCACATGCTCTTTCATTATGTTGAAAACACTCTATAACATCTAGGTTCCATTCAAGTGTTATAGCCTTTCTTTATGGTCACCACCCGCGATTTTATCGCCTGGATGCTTCCTGTCGACATTCTTGCAACTTTGTTCTTCGAAATTAGTGGAAAACACAGCAAAATTTGCAAAAAACAGGACATAAAATTACGGAATACAGCACAGTTCTTTTCAGGAAGCCCTTCACCACAAACATGTGACACAGATGAGAGTCCAGTCCTCAGCGCACCATGACACCACGTGCCAATGAGAGTTTGTATTTTACAAAAAATCATTCCCCCATTCACCAATCGTGTCACAGCCAAATCATGTCGATGAAATGCGTGTTATAGGAGAACGGGCTGTATATAGAACTGCACTTGAGTAAACAGTGGAAGGAAACATGAAGCCGTGTCAGTCTATGTTGCTCGATGTACAAATTCACACCACGTTGAGATAAGTCCCTCAAGTGGTTTTTACATTGATTTCAGATGCTGCCTGCGTACAATCCTGCAAATCTGTTGGGAAGGCACCAACATCAGCATTCTCAATCAGGCCAATATCTCCAGCATTGAGGCTCTGACCACCCTGGATCAACTGCAGTGGGCTGGGCACGTCACCTGCTTGGTGAACACGAGACTCTCCAAGCAGGTGCTCTACTCCCAGCTCTGAAACAGCAACGAGTCCCAGCGGACAGACGAAGGATACCCTCAAGGCCTCACTAGTAAAGTGTGATACCTGAGAGTCACTGGTCCAGCACCATCCAAAGTGGAGGAGGAGCGTTGGGAAAAAGCAGAGGCCAGGTGAAAACAGCGCAAGAACCATACTGCTGGACCAACACCCCACCCACCTACCCCTTCCCGCAATCACCTTCTGCCCCATGCGTGGCAGAGCCTGTGGAAGCCAAATCAGTCTGTACAGTTACCTACGAACTCACCCTGAGAGTGGAGGAGAGTCTTCTATGTCTGTGAGGGACCGATGACCGAATGAAATTGATCTAAAAACCTAAGGCAAAACTGGTTTGCTTAAAATTACTTAAGGATCCAAAATTTCAGGACTATCCTGCAGTGTAAACCTTCATTGTGGTATTCTGCTAAAAGAAAAATGAGTAAAACTATAACAAAAGAACACCAACATGTACAGAATATTTTCTGTGCACTCATGAATAAGAAACAAATTTAAATTTTAGAAAACAGATGATTCAGCTCCATTCAATCCAAGAATATTAAACAGACTGGCCACTATTCAAAATGAAACATACTATAGTGTTCTCCATAGATCTCTGTATCATGGAGTGCTTTGTTTATGCCAAGTCTTCTGAAATTTGAGTCCACATTATGAGAAACACTGGCTGTTACCAGAAGTGAATTTACAGCAATGAATTAACATATCCATTGCCAGCTCTTCAAGCATTTTCACAGATCTTTAGCCATGAGTCTTTTTTGCACAAATCAAGGGAAACATAAAAGAGTTTCACTTTTGGTTTTTTTCCCTTAATTCAGAAAAGAAGCAATGGCCTGCATAACACTTCAAATACTGGTTGAAGTGCAGCCAGAGCATCAGAGGAGAAAGCAGAAGATGTTTTGTTGTTACCACAGTTATCTTTCTTCCTCACTTTACCCTTACAGCGCTTTCTCTAACAGGAATTATTCAGACCTTTTTTCCCAATACAGCTCCACATCAAATTAGTGGTTTTGTAGCATAAAACTATTCCTGAGCATTAAATTAATCTGAGTAACACCAACCACAGCAAATCTAATTCTAAACATGTGTTAATGCTTAACATATCCATCAGATACTGAATTAGGACGACAACCAATGAAGCCTCACGTGAATATTTATCAAATATTTTTCGTGATGCAAGTTTCGATGCAAAATAAACCATATTTTTAAGAAACTATTGAATAGCCTGGAAAAAAAGAATGCGTGACTTGACAGGGATCCTGAAGATGAAACAAAGGCTTGAGAGATGACATACAGGAAAAGTATTTCTGCTTGTAGGGAGATAAAACTAGGAGTTATAAGTACAAGTTTGTTCCTTATAAATTTCTCAAAATGTACCGGGAAAGTTTTTTTAATTAGCGAGTGGTTAGAATGTGGATTATGCTGCTGCATGAAGTAAGTCGCTAAGGAAAATAGCATAAAGTATTTAAGGAAAAGAAGTGTGTATCTGTTCCCAAAGCAAAAACGATTGCCATAATCAGTTGCACTGAAATAGAATATGTATAGGCAGATGCAGTCGATTGATTCTTGGAGATATACGATGTTTTAACTCACCTGATTCACGTTCGTCATCCTCCCAGTTATACAGTCATAGAGATGTACAGCATAGACACAGACCCTTCGGTCCAACTCGCCCATACTGACCAGATATCCCAACCCAATCTCGTCCCACCTGCCAGCACCCAGCCCATATCCCTCCAAACCCTTCCTATTCATATACCCATCCAGATGCCTTTTAAATGCTGTAATTGTACCAGCCTCCACCACTTCCTCTGGCAGCTCATTCCATACATGCACCACCCTCTGCATAAAAAAGGTGCCCTCAGATCCCTTTCATATCTTTCCCCTCTCACCCTAAACCTATGCCCTCTAGTTCTGGACTCGCCCACCCCAGGGAAAAAACCTTGTCCATTTATCCTATCCCTGCCCCTCACGATTTTGTAAACCTCTATACGGTCACCCCTCAGCCTCTGATGCTGCAGGGAAAACAGCCCTAGCCTATTCAGTCTCTCCCTGCACCTCAAATTCTCCAACCCTGGCAACATCCTTGCAAATCTCTTCTGAACCCTTTCAAGTTTCACAACATCCTTCTGATAGGAAGGAGACCAGAATTGCGCGCAATATTCTAACAGTGGCCTAACCAATGTCCTGTACAGCTGCAACATGACCTCCCAACTCCTGTACTCAATACTCTGACCAATAAAGGAAAGCATACCGAACACCTTCTTCACTATCCTATCTACCTGAGACTCTACTTTCAAGGAACTATGAACCTGCACTCCACGGTCTCTTTGTTCAGCAACACTCCCAGGACCTTACCATTAATTGTATGAGTCCTGCTCTAATTTGCTTTTCCAAATTGCAGTTCCTTGCATTTACCTAAATTAAACTCTATCTCGCACTCCTCAGCTCACTAACCCATCTGATCAAGATGCCATTGTACTCTGACGTAACCTTCTTTGCAGTCCACTACATCTCCAATTTTGGTGATTTACAACATTCATGTTTGTTCACCTTAATACTCATTTCTCCAGAAAATGTTGAGCACAGAAATGTTTCATTTGTTCCAAAAGTCACTAGTGATCTTTTAGGACTGTGTAACTAACAACTGAATAGCATTCATCCTCGAAGATGTTTTGAAGTTTCAATTCAGATTTTTCCTTTCAACACTTCGCTAAAGACAGTGGGAGATGCTGCCAAGTGACCGATGGAGCTGCATATTAGTTGAACTGCTGCTCACAACTGAAACATACTGGTTAGCAGATGATGCCCATAAATGCAGCCATTAAGGAAATACCATACAAAGATGAATGGAGAAAGAAGTAAAAGCTTCTGTTGATAAGATTAGATGAAAAGTGATGGAAGGGTGTTCTTGTGTTGCCTGAACTATTTGGATCAAATAGCTTGTTTCTGTTTTGTACATAATTCCCAATCAGCATGTTAAAATTAAATGGTTACATACCTTTATGGAACAGATCTTGCAGGCATTCTGCGCTCTGACTTAAAACAGCCCAGATCTCCTCTTCCTCTAGTGGTCCTCCCCGAACCTCCAGGGCCTCAGCCAATGAGACATGCATTTTATCTAATAATGAGGAGAAAATCAATTAAGAGTTACACTGATATGTTCACCGTGTATGTTACAATGCAAAACAAAGTTGAGACAAAAATATTGGAGATGTGCTAGACTAGCAATCCAAGCACAGACTAATGTTCTGAAGACACGGGTTCAATTCCCACCACGGTAGACAATGAGACCTGAATTCAATAAAGATCTGGAGGGAAAAGGCAGTTTATTGGCAACCGTTGTTGGTTGTCATAAAACCCCAAATGGTTCCCTGGTCTATTAAAGGGGAACTGCTGGTGTTACTTGCACTGGCTTACACACAACTCCAAACAACAGCACCATACCCTCAGGAAATTAGGGATGGGCAATAAACTCCAAACAACACACAGATCCCATAAACAAATCAAAACAATAGGAGCAAGAAAAGGATATTCAGTCCAGGATCAGCGGAGCTCCTTATCAGAGCTTGGTCTGAAAAGTACACTTTCCTTCCATAAACCATAGGAACAGATTATGCCATAGAAATAATAAGGAGGCTATTAGTGCTCCAGAGGTTGCTCTGTACCAGTCAGTCACCATCATTTACACCAAATAAATTCACCAGAATCAACTAGTTCAATATTAGTGACGGGAATGATAATGGAATCCTTAATCAAAGCTGGAGCAGAAAAGATCTAAAAACTGGAAATAATACACAGCAGTCAACATGGATTCCAATAGGTGTTCATGCTTGACCAACCTGATTCAATTCTTTGCAAAAGCAACAACAAAAGTAAAGAAGGATAATGCAGTAGCCGCAATATACATGGATTTTCAAACAGCCTCTGGGTCAGGTACTGGATCATGCACTCATAATTAAGGTCTCAAACCATTGGAGTCAGTAGGTAGGCAGCAGGTTGGTAGAAAGCTGGCTATGAAACAGAAAAACAGAGATTTAGGGCTTAAAAGATGCTGATTGATAATTGGTAGGATGTGAACATGGCTTGTAAGTTTGTGGATGACACCAACACTGGTGGTGTAATGGATAGCCAAGAAGATTACCTCAAGAGTACAACAGGAACCTTGATCAGATCGGCCAATGGGCCAAGGAGTGGCAGGTGGAGTTTAATTTAGATAAATGTGAGGTGCTGCAGTTTAGAAAGGTAAATCAAGGCAAGACATATACACTTAATGGGAAGGTCCTGACAGTGTTGCTGATCAAAGAGACCTTGGGGTGCAGGTTCACAGTTCCTTGAAAGTAGAGTAGCAGATAGACAGCATTGTGAAGAAGGCACTTGGTATGCTTGTCTTTATTGGTCAGTACATTGAGTTTAGGAGTTGGAAGCTTTTGTGCTTTTAATTCTGGTCTCCCTGCTATAGGAAGGGTGTTGTGAAACTTGGAAGGGTTCATTACAAGGGATGTTGCCAGGGTTGGAGGATTTGAGCTATAGGGAGAGGCTGAATAGGCTGGTGTTATTTTCCCTGGAGCATTGGAGGCTGAGGGGTAACCTTATAGAAGTTTATAAAATCATGAGGTGCATGGATAGGGTGGATAGACAAGATCTTTGCCTCAGGGTAGCGTGGTCCAAAACTAGGCAGCATAGGTTGAAGATGAGAAGAGAAAGATTTAAAAGGGACGTAAAGGGCAACTTTTTTCATGCAGAGGTGATGCATTTATGGAATGAGCTGCCAGAGGAAGTACTGGAGGCTGGTACAATTACAACATTTAAAAGGCATTTGGATGGGTATATGAATAGGAAAGGTTTAAAGGGAAATGAGCCAAATGCTGGTAAATGGAACTAATTTAGGATATCTGGTCAGCATGGACCAGTTGGACTGAAGAGTCTGTTTCTATGGTATACAACTCAATGACTATGATGCTTTGCAAGGATTGGTGTGGGACTACTGCTGTTCTCAATTTGAAAGAAAGGATTTGAGCTGATGAGTCAGAAGTAAAGTCACAAAACCTGAGAACAACAATATTGGTCAAAAAGACAGTAAAATAAACAAGCATTTCTCACTGCCTAGTTTTCACAAATGTAGCTGGTGTTAGAACACAAATAGGACTCTGGTTAAAGCACACTTCATGCACCCTGAACCAATTCACTTCCACAATATAAAAAAGGACAGAGGGACTAGAGAATGCCCAACAAAAAAAACGGTTAAACAAACAGAACGAAGATCTTCTTACTATCAAGAGTAGTTGAGATAAATATATTAATGAAGTTAAGTGGAGAGTAGATAATTACATGCAAACGTAATAGAAATGTCTATAGATGGGGATAGGTGAAGTATGGGTGGAGTCCAGCATGTGCACGTACCACTGGATGAATTGTTCATTTCTGACCAATAGATGTTTCGTAATAATTTCAAAATTGTTAGGGCTTGTTCAACCTGGTAAAAATGTTTTATTGGTGAAATGAACAACACCCTTTGGACATATGTAGGCTTATTCCTTCCAATGTTTAATTAATATTGGTGATGTATAAAAGCAAAGTTACATTTTGGTTTTGCTACCTACTTTTGCCTCTTGTATCACTTTACAAAAGACTCTTCATTGTTGTAAGTTATTTGATATCAAGTTAAGTATGCTGTATGACATATACTGGCTCAGACATTGATATGATCCATGAAAGGTGATAGAATTACTTGTTCTGTTCTCACAGGCCCAAGATCTGAAGCAGAGTGTGCTGCACAAAAATGCTGCTCTAATTATATTTACATTCAGTAGAAGTAGAAACCTCATAGAAAGTTCTTAGCCAAGTGCAAATTTAATGAACAGCCGGCACATCTGCTTATAGATGTGTGTAAAATCTGGTTCCATATCTATGTACTAATCCTCAATGTTAAAAAATGATTCACATCTTTTAGAAAGCCTGAAAGCACTCAATATTTATTGTATCAGTAGTCTGAGTACAATTAACATACATGCATATTAAAGCAAACTTGTATGGAACTTTACCTTCCACAGCTGATGCAGTAATACAAATAGAATAACTGCAGCTGACTGTTGGCACTATTCTTAGCAATTAATCACTTGATGCAAAACAGCGGAGGATTTGGGCATCAAAATATTTTGACTAATGTATTGAGGTGCCTTATGAAAGTGAAGCTTTCTCAACAAAACACAAAATAATTATAAAACCTATCTCCATTTCTTGAGTATTACTTTGCCTATCTTGTATATATTTGGCGGGATTACTGAATTGAGATGCAGAGTGATAGCAACAGCATGGTTCAATTCCCGCACTGACTGAGGTTACGTTGAAGAATGCACTTTCTCAACCTTTCTTCTCACGTGAGAGATGATGACCCCCACCACCATTTGTCTCTATCTATGGCAACTTTACCTTTTATAATTGATTAACTACATTTTATTACAACACAAATGAAAATGCAGTCATGCTATACACATTGGCTACTCACAGTTTTAACATAAAAATACTCCCAAATGGTAGGAAAATTATTTATTATTATTTTTTCCTGTTCAAAACACAACCAAGCCCCTGTGTAAATATTCTGATAAAATCATAACTCATTCTAACTTATTAGAGGATTCTACTCTATTTAGTTCAGAGTTTTGTGTACAATGGATTACAATATTATGATTTGTTTTCCTTAGTCACAATAGGAGTTTTCAATGCTACCTGCCACTACACACCACCCCAAGAAAATACACTAACCGATAACTCAATCCCAAAACGGTCTTGCTCACATGATGGAGTAACTCATCAATATATCCCAATATTTAAGAGTCATAAAGATGTACAGCACGGAAACTGACCTTTCAGTCCAACTAGTCCACGCCGACCAGATATCCTAACCTAATCTAGTCCCATTTGCCAGCATTTGGCCCATTTCCCTCTAAATCCTTCCTATTCATATACCCATCCAGATGCTTTTTAAATGTTGCAATTGTACCAGCCTCCACCACTTCTTCTGGCAGCTCATTTCATACATGCACCACCTTCTGTGTGAAAAGGTTGTCCCTTAGATCTCTTATAATTTTTTTCCCTCTCACCCTAAACCTATGCTCTCTAGTTCTGGAACTGCACCACCCCCAGGAAAACACCTTGTCTATTTACCCTATCTATGCCCATCATAATTTTATAAACCTCTATAAAAGATCACTCCTCAGCCCCCGATGTTCCAGGGAAAACAGCCCCAGTCTATTCAGCCTCTCCCTGTACCTCAAATCCCCTTACCCTGGCAACATCCTTGCAAAACTTAAAAGAGTTCAGAAACAATTTGCAAAATCCTTCTGATAGGAGGGAGAGCAGAATTGCACACAACATTTCAAAAGTGGCCTAAACAATGCGCTGTACAGCTGCAACATGACCTCCCAAATCCTGTACTCAATACTCTGACCAATAAAGGGAAGCATACCAAGTGCCGCCTTCACTAACCTATTTACCTGTGACTCCATTTTCAAGGAACTATGAACCTGCATTCCAAAGTCTCTCTGTTCAGCAACACTCCCCAAGACCTTACCATTAAGTTTATAAGTCCTGCTTTGATTTGCCTTTAATGACTTTCTGCTCATACATTTTTCAACAATATATTAAAAACAAGCTTGAGCTTTAATATTAGTCTCTTATTGTTGACCCATCCCCCACCACACCTGGGTTTGGGACGGGGATACATCAGAACTCAAGGGCTGTGCTCGGTTAGGGGCCTAGTTTAGAATGGTGCTGGAAAAGCACAGCAGGGCAGGCAGCATCCGAGGAGCAGGAAGATCGATGTTTCGGGCAGGAGCCCTTCATGGCTTCAGATACTGCCTGACCTGCTGTACTTTTCCAGCACCACTAATTTTGTCTCTGATCTCCAGCATTTGCAGTCCTCACTTTTACCTCAGTTAGGGGCCTAGTCAGGATTAGCACAGTGGACCTAATTTCCAGCGCTGGCTCTGACCATGCCACGGATTACCGTGGTAACTAGAAGTGTACATATCTGAGCATATACATTTGACTCATTAGAACTTGGAATGGAATAGAAATTTATTGTCACATATATTTTTACATGAAAAATACAGTGAGAAGTTTTATAAGTCACCACACCACAGCACCTGTATTAATAACAGGAGTCATACATAATTTTAAAACAAAAATAAAATTAAGACCAAGTCCATTACAGTTCAGTTAAGGGGCAAATCATCTTTGAGGAATAAGGAGGAATGAGCAGTACCAGTGCATATTAAACTTGGCAGCAAAACAAAGGAACAAATTATTGTCAAATGTATTTCAAATCAAAAACCGTGCACACAGCCTTTTATTGCAACTCATTTTCTTTTTAGTAGAATAAGGATGTATCCCAATAACAAGCTTAGAGAGGGATTCACTTTGTTATAACCCTATTCCATTCTTTTAACAAATAGCACCATTAAGTAAGAAACTAAGTCTTGCTTTTCCAAAGTCACCACAGCTCTTAGTGGACAATTATGCCTATCAATACTGTTTGATACTGAAACATACAAATCCAGAAGTTCATGTTTAATCCTTTGAAAATGCTGAAAACATTTCAGATAGCAAACATGAAGGCAGTGAAATGGGTTTGGGACAGAAGATCATCCAATGTATTAAATGTCAGAGAAGGCTTGAGGGGTCAAATAGTCTACCATTGCTCCTATTTCTTATGTTCTTGTAAGTACGTAATTTAAAGACAAGATCCAATTATATTAAAATCAACACGTTTACTGCATGGAAATCTTATCACACCAAAGATTTCTCAGAATGTGAAATGTAGTGATGGAGATTAAATGTATTACTACATTCAAAATGTTTCCTGATAGTTACATAAAAGCTATGGGGAGTAAGCAGGAAACTGGAATTATGTAAAAATCAGCTCTGAAGAAGGGCCTAAATCAGTATCAAAATAAAAAGGTATCAAATGGTTACCTGCTAAGTTTCTGTTTTCACACCATTTTACATTGTTTAACTTGGGGACGTTCAGATTTGGAAAGAGTTCTGTTAGTACAGTTGCTTCATTAGTCAACAAATCCTAAATCAGAATAGTGAGAGACACTCAGATTGCATGGAACCTAACTGAGGATTTAATAAGAAGCCTCTAAGTTTCATAGCATGCAATTATCTGGCCAACAAAGACAAATACCTGCAAATTTATGTTCTCAGGATAGTAGAGAATAACTAATCATAAATTAAAACATACATCATTGCAAGTTATATGAAGCTGACGAGCTTTTTTTTTTAAAAAAGTTGGAGAGAAACATTTAGCATTTTGAGTACAGTATGACTCTTTTCAGCACAGATGCTGCCAAGCCTGAGTTTCTCTGATATGGTGTCTATTTCAGTACCCACACTAATTTGCTTTATTTTTCATTGAAATAGCGAGAAATGGGTTAAATAGAAATATTGTTGTTCTGTTCCATTTATACCAAAGTAATGCTTACAAACTTATAACATTGATGAATGATTCTGGAATTTGAATATTCTTATATACACAGTCAGATACTAATAAACTAACTAAAAACATTCACAGGGAGTAAAATAGGTTTGTGTAGCACTGTTTCATACTTTTTATTAATTCCACAAAATAATTATGTACTTTGTTGTTTCAAAGTACACAGAGCTGTTATGTAGAAAAACAAGATTGTTACTATGATTATTCAGCACCAATAAGACAAATGCTATTTAATCTGGGTTTTAGAAAAAAAACATAAGCAAAAAAACTAATTAAATTCCCTACTCACCTTCAAATAGTGCCTTTGGATGGGCTTCAGTTCTGCATTACCACCCAAAGACAGCATTCCAAAAGTGCAGCACTCCCTCAAAACTATTTTGAAGCAGTAAACCACACACAGCCCAAAACACAAACCCTGGAGTGTTCCTCAAATCCTTAACCTTCTTACTCAAGAAGTGGAAATGCAAACTGAAGAAAAGAAAAACAGTGCAACTCACCATGCATTTTCAATTTCTGAAAAGTATACCTAGCAATTCCACATGCAACAGCATTTTTAAAATAAAGTCAGTCACATCAGAACTGCAAAACACATCATATTCACTGTTATGAACTAGCAAACAGCAATAGTACAAGGGAATCACCTGGTAAGACAGTCGCAAACCAAGAAATCCATTGTTTGAACTCCAAATTGCGTAAAACCAGAGTGGAACACTACAATCATCTTATCTGATTAAGTTAAGTTAAAGGAAAACATTTTTGGGCTTATGTGACTCAATGGTAGCGCCCCCACCTTTGAGCCAGCAGGTTTGGGTTCAAGTCCAGCCTGCATGTCTGAACAGGTTGGTTGAAATAACTAAAGATTTCAACTAATGTTCCATGATCTGTAAATAGTATGCATTAAAAATTAGTATTCTGTATGGAATGGTTTGTAAAGATAATTCTGAGAGCTTCTGAGAGTCCAAAAAAAAATCAAAACAAAATTTTTAATAAACACCAAATACAAAAAAAAATTTGTTTAATTACATAACTGCCAAACTAAACCACAGTTGACTGCTCCATGATATTAAACAAATCAGGAGCTGCAGGTACTCTGTAGTGCATTGAGGGCCAAAGCTTTGTAATTTGAATTTTGAAAAAGTTGTAGGTGAAATGGGGTTTAATTTTATTTAAGGTTGAGTGGTTAGCACTGCTGCCTCACAGGGACCCGAGTGCGATTCTAGCCTCAGGCAACTGTCTGTGTAGAGTTTGAACATTCTCCCAGTGTCTGCGTGGGTTTCCTCCCACAATTCAAAGATGTGAAGGTTAGGTGAATTGGCTATGCTAAATTGCCTAGAGTGTTCAGGGATATGCGAGTTAGGTGCATTAGTCAGGGGTAAAAATAGAGTAATAGGTTAGGGGAATGGGCCTGGGTGGGTTACTCTTCAGATCGTTGGTGTGGACCTGTTGGGCCTAATGGCCTGTTTCCACACTGTCGGGATTCTATTATGTTATTAGTCTTGTATTGTAGCTACGTTCTCCTATTCTTGAGGCATATTCTGGCTCCGATTTTAACTGACAACATGGGGAAACTGGACAGGGAGGACCGAATCCATCACTTGCTCCATATTGACCAGTTCTTAGAAAAGGAAACAAACAGGCTTCAATAATGCAATCAAGACTCAATCTGCTACATTGGGCAAAAGCTGCTACTAGCAGGATCCTGCATCCATACGTAAATTGAAAACTTCCCTTCAGTGTATTTCCATTTTATCCTCATAGGTCAGGAGAGCTGATCAAGAATGCTCCTTTGAGCCATACAAGGAATCTTTAGTATTTCCATGTCTCCTCAACTGCAGTTAAATAACCAAGCCCCACAACACTCTCAACTTCAAACTTTGAAACCCTACCTCCAACAATGCTCCACCCTGAAGCCATGGCCTTCAGTTTCCCTTCTCGATGACTAGTAAGGAATGTTCAATGGATCATGAGAGGCAGTGTAAACTGGGTCTAAATCTCTGGATTTGGGTCTATACCTCGTGGGTTTAGATGAATGAGGGTGATGCCACTGAATCATACAAGATTTTGAACAGGCTTGACAAGGTAGCCTCTGAGACTGCTACCCCTGACAGGGTAATATAGAACACAGACAAAGTTTCAGGATTAGTGGATCGATCATTTAGACATAACTGAAGGAAAAATGCCTTCACACAAAGGGTTGTGAATCTCAAATTCTGTACCCCAGGCAGTTGTAATGGTCCATCACTGACTAAATTTAAGAATGGGATGGACAAATCTTTGATCTTTCAGGAAGTCAAGGGATGTGGGCATTGAGTGGAAAGGTAGGGTTAAGCACCCTAAATATTCAAACATTATCGCATTAACTAGTGAACAGGTCATACAGTCCACTCCTGCTCTTTCTAGCGTTCTTGCAGATTACCAGCTACAGCCTCCCACTGCTTGCCTGAGAGTCCTCCAGCTGTCCAAATTGTTGAGGGAGAGACTACAGTATTTTATTGAAACAAGGCTGATCTACGTTGCACTGAGAAAAGAATCAGACAGTTTTACAGTAAGCAGACGGTTTTGAACTAATTTTACATGCACATCCCTACAGAACAGCAACAACATCAGATGGTTCAGCTGCAAAGTTCCCTCTAAGCTGCTTTCTTGCACAGCCAGACAAGAGGGTCCATACACTGTTCAGCATTACAAACTCATTGACTCCCGGTTCCAGAAGTCACTGTTGCACACAGGCCTTGGCATTCCTAGCAGCAGCAGGAGGAAAACTGAGTGAACATAGATCAACTGTACAGTACAAGATATTACCTTTGCATTGGAAGAGCAAAACATACATAATTCACCAGAATTTAATTTAACTAACCAATATTAACAGTACCTGAAATTTAACAAGTTGGGTTGTAAACTATTTTAGTTGTGACTACAGTAAAAAAAAAGTGACTAGTATTACCAGAGCAGGTTACACAATTTCCTTAACAGCAATGTATGTTCAACAAAAAGTCAGAAAGAAGTAATTAAACTAACTTCTCTTTTCATACTTCTTAGAGATTTTTGCCTTCTTTCTCTGAAGCAGTCTGCCTGGTGAGTCGACACCAGATGCAGACTGGGCGAGCACTTTGTGGAACACTTCTGCTTTGTTCGCAAAAATGGCCCTGACCTCCTGGGTGCTTACCAGTGCAATAAACCATCCTGCTCTCAAGTTAACATTTCTGTCCTAGGCTCGCTGCAATGTTCCAACAAAGCACAAACCCGATGAACAACATCCCATTTTCTGCTTAGGTACTGTGCAGCCTTGAGATCTCAATATTGAAATTCATAACTTCTGTAACTAACCACTTTATGTGTGTTCTCCATTTCTTTTACATTGGAGAAGGGGTTAAAGGGGAGGTGGAGGTATAGAAGACAAAGCCTGGTCTTGTTTCTATCTTTGTTACTTTGCTGTTAGTAGAGAGGACTCATTCTCTCCCTTTTACATTATTTAGTTTATACCCATTTTACGTAGTTTTTTTTCCATTACTGCAAACATCCCTTTTTGTCTTTAACACTGGGCCTTTACATCATCTGCCCTCTTCATTCCTTCTCTGCCACAACTATATAAAAACATTCCAGCACCTTTCAATTTGAAACATTGACTCCATTTCTCTCTCCACTGATGCTGCCAGACCTACTGAATTTCCCCAGTGATCTCGCTGTTTGAGATTTCCAGCATCCCCGATAACATTATCCTTTTATTCGTTCTCTTGCTTTCTGGGTACACCTGCATCCATTACAATTAGCTTGACTCTGCCAAGAGTGTGTCAACCTGGAACTTCGACCACAAGCTCCACTTCATGCTTGATACCATGATGTTAATCTATTTATCTTTGTCAAAATCGCTGGCTCAATTTGCTTTTCTGGTGGATTCTACAATGCTGGCAATTATACAGGTTTTCTGTGACTTCCACTGTGAACTGTAGGAGGAACCCGAACTCTAGGATGCTTATAATACTCTCCTTTCATCTGAATTCCTCATTCCAGCAAATGAATAATGGGGAGACATAAGTGTAGCTCTGATGTTACTGAACCAGTCACCCAGGCTAATGCTTTATGGATAAATAAAATCCAAGTAAAGTGGATGCTGGAGATCTGAAAAAAAAAATCAGCATGTCCAGCAGCATCTGTGGAGGGTGAAACAGAGGTAAAGATCTTCATCTCTCCACAGATGCTGCCAGGCTGCTGAGTTATTCCAGCACTTTGTTTTTATTAATGTGCTGGGAACAAAATCCCAGCATGGCAGCTGTTCAAATTTGAATTCAATGAATAAATATGAAATTAAAAGTTAGTCCTTGTGTTGATAACTATAAATTGATAAAGCGTGGCTCTGGAAAAAGCACAACAGGTCAAGCAGCATCTGAGGAGCAAGAGTCAACATTTTGGGCATAACCCTTCGCCCCTCACTCTCTCGTGAGGCCATGTCTATTCTGGGCCTCCTCCACCACCTACACAAGGCCACCAGCAAAATGAAGGAGGAACACTTTATCTTCTGCCTCTGAAGCCTATAAACACGAGGCCTCAACATTGAATTCCCCAGTTTCCCAATGTCCCCTCACCCCACCCCATCCTGACTCAGATCCGCCCTCTTGACCTGACCTACCTGTCAATCTCCCTTCCCACCTATTCGCTCCACTTCCCACTGATTGATCACCATCACTCCTGCCTATCACCATCCCATCTACCTTTCCCCTAGCCCCACACCCCCATTGATCTCTCAGCCCACTTCCCCAGTCCTGAAGAAGGTTTATGCCGAAATGTCGACTCACTTGCTCCTCAGGTGCTGTCTGACCTGCTATGCTTTTTCGAATGCCACACTTTATCAACTCTGACTCTCCTGCATCTGCAGTCCTCACTTTCTCCTTGATAACTATGAAACTATCTAATGTCCTTGAGGGAGGGAAATCTAACGTTCTTTCCTGGTCTGGTCTATACGTGACTCCAGATTCTCGGAAAAGGTGGTTGACTCTGAACTGCTCTCTGAAATGGTCTCAGAGGACTCTCCATTAAAGACCAATTAATGAAAGACTACAAATGGCGACCTTGCCAGCAATACACACACACATTGAAAGAACAAGTTTTTTTCCCCCAGTCCCTACTAAATGGAACTTCTCTTAGTTATTGGCTTTCAGCCAAATATGCGTTCTTCACTTGAAAACATGATAGTTTTCAAGAAGGCTGAATTTCTCCACTGCTCTCAAATATGCTTTCAATGCCATTTTTCTACAATAATGTACCCTACTGGCTCACTGAGTGTACCTGAACATAATGTACATATTTTTCAAAACAGTAAAATTGCTTCAAAAATCAACTTTCATAGTTATAAGTGTGTCACTATTCTTCGGTTTGCAATTTCTCAAATTAAATTGTATAAGAATTCCATTCTAGACTAGTCGCCATCTTCTGTTGTGTACTGCACTAAGAAAGGACCTATGTGGATACACTGTCGGCAACTCTTGTTAAATTAACTTTATTTCCATCTCCCCAATAGAAACAGAGAAGACATTAGACAGGCAACATTAGTCATTTTAAATCAACCTGCCCAGTCATGTCATGACAAACCTCCAGGGCAGGTGGAACTTGAACGCAGATCTTTTTGCTCAGAGGTCAGGGTTGTACAAGACCTTCTTATACCATACCACTGCCATTAAGATTAGCAGGTCTCCACTTGCTTGGTCTTGAAACTTTTAAGTGAGCACTTTTCTCTGAAGCTTCCCTGGCACTATTAATTGTAATGCCACTCATTAAATTCACATTTATGTTCAATGTAAACAAGATGTTGCAAAACTGCTCACGCTACCAGTTGGAACTCCGCATGACTTAAACATGTACAAGAAATTTTATTTCATTCATTTGTGAGGTGTGGGTGTCACTGGTTGGCCAACATTTATTGCCCATCCATAGCTGCCCTTAAGAAGGTGTTAGTGAGCTGTCTTCTTGAACTGCTGCTGTTCACTTGCCATTATGGGAGGGAATTGCAGGATTTTGATCCAGCAACAGTGAAGGAACAGCAATATAATTTCCAAGTCAGGAGGCTTGGAGGGGAACTTGAAGTTGAGCTTGAAATTAATCTGATTGTTCTTAAATTCTGAAATCATACTCTCAATGCCCTATAAATGGAGATTCACAGGAAAACTGAGGTAAGCCATCCAGAACCACAAGTTAGGATTTGAAAAAATAAAGTCTGAGTGAATGACAACATGGTTTTGACTATTTTACTGACTGAAGAGTGGAAATATATCCCCTAACTAAGGTACATGCTTTTAAAGTGAAATTTAAATGCATGCTGTTAGGTTTTCTGCAATATTAAAAATAACAGGCAGGCTCCAATTTGTCTAACTGGAGCTTTGATCGAGATTAATTAAGATGGGACAAATTGTTAAATGTATGCAGATTCAGAGACATTTGCTACTCATTAATTGATTAAAATGCACCTGAAGTTTTGCAACAAGATTCTGTGGTGCTTTCAGTAACTAATTTTGACATAATCAACAGGCAATTCCAGCATCAAAAAGAAGTTTTCAGTTAGATTTGGATATTTTTCAAGTACATTGCAAGTACAGTTTTGGCAAGACTAGAAAATCACCATGACTTTGAATTATGAAAAATATCACAAGTTTTATGCTTTATGGACTACTAGTCTAAAAAAGTTGATCTTCTCACATCTAACACATTTTGCATAATTCACCGTACTATTTCAGTTGTAAAAACTATTTATTTTAGCTGTTCAACTGCAATCTTGCATTTCCTCAATGCAGAGATTGGTGACACAGTAAAAGTCTTTCGAATTGTTGCTACACAGCTAACACTAACTGAGGTAATTGCTGGACATGAACTCTGCAAACCCAGAGCAAAATACCAAACACGTACCCTTCCAGATCACAGGCACATGATTGACTGCAACTGAAAGTACAATGTTCAAGTCTATTTTCCAATTTTAATGAAATTAGAACATTGTTTACTTATTTCAGTTAACAATTTGCACGTCTACAGGATCAATAAAACTATTCCAAGTTATTTCACAAAGATATGAGGAAACAACAAACACCCCCCAAAGGCAAAAGGATTTACTGTGTAGATCAAATGCTTCGTTGAAGAAGCTAGTTTTCAACAGTGCCTTGTAGAAAAGGTAAGTTGGGGAAACAAAAATGTTCATGGAGAACATTTAAAACTACAGGGAGTTAGTTACAAAGCAGCAAGTGATTTTACCCATAATCCCCGGAAAGTGTCAATTCTTACTAAGATACACTTGTGCAAGTGCCATCACTTCACAAACCCAATCTTGGCCTCACCTCTAAATAAGTTCCTGCATAGCTCCATGTAATTGGTGTGTGCTCATGCAAAGAGCAAATTCTCCGATAAATAGTCAAAATGGGTAAAGACACAATGGTGCAGCATTTTTGAATGAATAGAAGCCTACAGAAGGAAGGTCAGCATTTAAGAAGTGTCAAAGATATAAACACTAGGACTTTGGTGGCAGATTAATAGCAAAAGAAAGCAGTGGTTGGTCATGTAGCCGAGATTAGGAACACTGCTCTGCATTAGGAATTACTGAATATTATATGCTTTAGATTGGCAGATTATGTACCAAATTGTTATCCTAGATTGTACAATTCTTTTCCACACCAGAAGTTTGCTAAACATGTTAAAAAAGCAAATCTTGGAATACTGTCTAATGCTTCAACATTTTAAATCCATGTCCTGCCCTGTGCCTTTACTTTATGAATCCATCTTGTTTAAAGACTTTGGAAAAATTCATTAGCCATGTCGTGATTTCCAAGAAAGACATGCTGAAGCAAAGAAAAATCATTTCTTTCAGCAGAAAATGTCATCACGTAATGCTGGGTGGCAAGTTTGTTTGAAATTTGAGGCTTTTAAATGTCAAGAAATGTTTTTTTTTTATTAAGTTTGAAATTTAGCTGTATGAAGTGCTAAAAGATTTTTGGAACAGGGTGCAATTATTATTTAATGCTCCAGACTTTTAGCTTGATGAATCAGCAAAATGAAGTGGGTGGAACTGAATAGCAACCTCTGCCTATTAGGGAAGCAAGCAACACTTTGTAAGAAATTTAGGATAAATGAAATAAAACGACTTCCCTCTAATTCTGGAGAACTGAGACTAAAATTGGCTACGGGAGGACATGCAGCTGTTTACACCGCAGTATAAACACTGACAACTATAATAATCGGTCCAATTTAAAATATACACAGATGGGAGTTGAAAATAGAAGGCATGCACTCTAAATCAAAAAAAAATATCATACTATATTAGCAGAAACTTGGCCTGGGCAGAATCATTCACCCTTTGTGTTATATAGATAAAATTTGAGCACTATTGGTTCAACGTACTTGCCATGCACAAAGGCTTAAAAATACAAGTCGTGTTTGTGCCGCAAATCTCAACAAAACCTCCTTGCAGCCAATCCTGAAATCAAAATGTATAAACTTGGGCTTCTCAAAGTAGGGGTCAGGAACTCAAGTGGGATAGCAAGCTAAAATTCTGGGAATGTACAGCCCTTTCTATTCTCTCTTCCTTTTGTTCGGCCGTCATAGTTCCCTTCATTTACTCGTTTAACTGCCAATTCTCAGAGGGACTGCAACACCTTTCACAGGGGTCACAGTGGGATAACATTTGGGAAAATCTGATATAAGCTGTGCTCAATACAGGAATGTACTCCTGACTTCGCCAATAAGATGATGTACAAGAATATAGTTTGTTCCAAAATTAAGTTTTGTTTCTAAAATCAAAAGTCTTAGAAAATGACCTGACATTGCTGGGTTAAATAGTTCACCTGCACCTTTTTTGTTTTACTTCTGTAGAAGATGATGATAAGTGCACAATTCTCAAAACAAAAAAAATTTCCTTCGCCCAACCTTCAATGGAGCAAGAATAAAATAGAAAACAATCATTACTGGAGGTTAAAATGACAGATTACACAAATTTAGCTTTTAAAATACCTTCCAAATCCCTGATCATTTCCACTTAGAAGGACAATGGCAGGCAAGACATGGAAACACAATTGCAAGTGCCCCCCCCCAAGCTTAACCAAGCTGATTTAGAAATACATTGCCATTCTTTCACTATGGGGAGAAAGTGAGGACTGCAGATGCTGGAGATCAGAGCTGAAAATGTGTTGCTGGAAAAGCGCAGCAGGTCAGGCAGCATCCAAGGAGCAGGAGAATCGACATTTCGGGCATGAGCCCTTCTTCCAGCAACACATTTTCAGCTCATTCTTTCACTATCACTGGATCAAATTCTTGGAATTCCCTTTCTAAGGGCATGAGTTTAACGGTTCAAAACGACAGCTCACCCCCACCTTCTCAAGAGCAACTGGGGCTGGGCAATAAATGTTGACCAGCTAGCGACACCCACTTCCCACAATTTAAACCAAACAATTGTCTGGCTAGAGGTTCCATAAACAAAAATCAAAACCAAAACCCATTTTAAAACAAACAAAGAGAATGATAAAATTCATTTATATGTTTTAAAAATGAAGGATTTGTCAGATGTCATTTCTTTCCCTCTTTGCACTTGAGTTAATTGTGTGAGCTAACAAAAGCAATTTACCATCAGAAAAAATTGGAAGCTCAAGTTACTGGAACCGAAAGAAAGAACACATCTATCTGAAATACACTTCCAGATTTTTTTTTCCCCCTCTCATCAGTCTAAAGCTAAAAATGTGGGGACAGAACAATCTCTACTCATGGATCCCTTCCCAGACACACACACACACACACACACACATCCATTTGCTCCGAACAAAAAAGTGAGTCATTTCCTCTGCCCCCTCACTTATTGAGCTACCATTTGTGACTACATCAGATATAATATTTACTACTGGAATACAAACCTATCCCACATTCTGTTTCTCTGCCAACTTCACAATGTGAAGAAATCCCATTGTAACAGAAGAATAGCCATCTCATTACAACATCATTGTGCCTGGAAATCCACATCTGCATCAATACAACATGTCATGCTCAGACAAGGAGAAGAATCTAATTATTTCACAAAGACAGTACTGAATGCATGCTTTTTTCCCCCCAATTTAGTACAATGCTTTTCCATTAGTAGCATTTACATTATTAAGACTTAAGAAAAGGCCACTCCAAATATGATCCTT
Source organism: Chiloscyllium plagiosum (assembly GCF_037043375.1). NCBI lineage: Eukaryota > Metazoa > Chordata > Chondrichthyes > Orectolobiformes > Hemiscylliidae > Chiloscyllium > Chiloscyllium plagiosum. The sequence continues at coordinate 38,334,117 of NW_028270139.1, read as the reverse complement.
GTCAGTATATATTTAAAACCAAATTCAGCAGTAACTATAGGTTGTTACTGCAAATTTAAATAAAGTGGTTTCGGAAAGAATCAATAAGTGTTGCAGTGTAAGGAGAATAATAAACTTATAATTGAAATAAATGAAAACAATATATTGTGGATACTGGAAATCAGAGAGAAAAAAAATTATTCAGAAAGTCTGCAGATCTGGCGCTAGCAGTGGAGAGAGAAACAGTTAACATTAAAGGGTCTCATATGCACCTTTCTTATTAACAAGATTCTTTTCAAGTTTTCCAGCAGCTTGTTACTGAAAAGAATGAAATATGGATAGTGTTTAAATTGTGCAGATTAGCAAATAGATAAATGATTAATAACACAGAGCAAATAAGTCACATCTGCAAGCGAAAACTCTTGTAAACTAAAATGATTTCACAGACAATAATTTTAATATAAAAACATGCTACAATGCTCAAGGTGTAAACATTAGTAGTTTCAATGTACTGCGTTCATATTATTCTAATTCTTATATGGCTCAAATAATATCTTGTTTATTAAAACAAAAATTGCCAGAGAAATTAGCAAGTAGTTTTGTGTCCAAAAACTCATTTTCTGTTCTGAACTCTGAACTACTAGCACATCTCCACCCTCCCTTTCTCATCAAATTCCCGAACTCACCATCACAATCCTCTACCGAAACCACCTTTTTCAGTGTGCAACCACAGTTAAATCAGTGCTGAAAAATTATAGTCTATGCAGTTGTAACTACGTTACCACAGACTCTCTGGCTTCTCTGTTCCCTTTATCGTGTTCAACAATTGCATCTTCCAAAGCTATACACTTCCTCCACAGCCTACATCAGCGGTCTCAATTTTCCATGATTATTTTCCAGTCTACCTCAACATAGACACCATTTCTGCAATTGCCCTTTATCTGAATGATCACTCACTTTACCAAGTCTCTACCTAAACTCCCTCCTATTTCTTGTCTAAGTTCCTTTCCAACGACATCATTTTATGAAGGGTTCAGCTTGTAGAGGTATACCTGATACCCAACTTCATTTCTCCACCAAAGTCCTCTGCTCATCCTAAAGGCCCCAGCACAATACTGCCTGCACTCTAAGTAAGTTTTAGTACGCGAGCTGATACTTCTATCTCACTGATGGCTACTTGGTCAGTGACTGTGATGTTTAGCTCGATGATTCCTGCTAATTCCTTGCAGCCATGTGTCCAGCTTTTACAACATTTAAAACAACTTATCTGCAAATCTTATTCTGGCCCTTTTCTAACACTGCAACTGTCTCCATTTTCTCCTATCCTGCTGGACATCAATTTTCAAAAATGACTCCTTGGCATGTCTGCGACACTATCAGTAATGGAGCTCCCTTCCCCACCCCACCACTAATTATTTTGAGGCTACAACAGGTCAAAATTAAAACAGTGTGATAACGGAGATGTATACAGGCCAGACTGGATAAAGGCAGCAACTTCCTTTCCCGGAACAGCATTAATGAACGAGTTGCGTTTTTACAACCATCCTGGTTCTAACTTAATATAATTTTCTGGTGATAGCCTAGAGAAGGATCAGATTTATTGAATTTGATTTCACAACTTGTTATGGTGGTTTTTAAATTTAAGATCTCCATACTGGTTTTCAATGCCATAAATCACGTCACAAACAAATCCATTGTTTTCTTCACCCTGACAAGAAAGTAATTTGAGATGTATTCCCATGGGCACTGAATATTCAAGAACTTTTCTCCAGCTAATCAAAAAGACAAAAGCTTTGCACTTCAGTCCTCAACTCGACCAATCCCAGCTGTTTACTCAGGTAGAATCCAAAAAGTATGCAACCTTTGGCACTAAATTCACTCTAAACCTAACTTCAAACTTCACGACTGGTAAATGACTAAAGACCACGTTTGAAACCAGGAAATTGGATCAGTAAAAGACCATTCAGCCCCTTGAGCCTTTGCCACCATTCAAAGCTGATCTTGGATCTCACTTGCCCATCTAATCTCTACAGATTGCAAAACACTTTCCCAGCCTTGAGTAACCACAACCCTCTGGAAGTGCAGTATAGCAAAGATTCACAACTTTCTGAATTAAGAAATTCTCCCCCATCTCAGTCTTAAATCCTTTATCCTGAGACTGTGCCACTAAAATAGGTTCTCCAACCAGAGGAGACAGTCTTTCAATGTCCAAACTCTCAAGGCGGTCAATATGAGGTGTATTTCAATATGGTTATCTATCAGTCTTATTAACCCCAAAGAATACAAGATCATTCTATTCGACCACTCTCATCCCCACAATTAATCTAGTGAATCACCAATGCACTACCAAGGCAGTTTCCCTTTCATTAGATACTTAGATTAAAAGCATGCACAGTATACCTAACATGATCTCACATGAGGACAGCCACCTTCACCACATCTGGACCTACCTTCTATATTCTCTTACCCTTTGTGCTATTGGTGGTAACCATGGTGAGCATTATGAAAGACTTTTATTGCATCATTTGCCATATCCAGAAATCTTCCGAAAACCTATGTCTTGGCCACATCCCCTAAAGCCCCTTTCAAACTTTGTGTGGATCCACTAAAGAATCCACCTTATAACACAACAAAGAAGTATAATTAAAATACACATTGCTATGACAACTTCAAAGTAAATAGTGATTATTTACTTTTGTTACAACATGGGGTAAACACTCCAGCTATATTTAAAACAGCAACACAGAGAAGATTTATCCCATGCCGTAATCTGCGAAAACGCGAGAGGCCAAGAACTATTTAAAGTAAACATTAACTAACAACTATTTACAACTCCTTTCTCTAACCTATCTCTTACCTTCCCCTTCTACAATACTAGTCCAATAAAACCCCCGATTAAGATTTACAAAACAAAACTTCTCAAAACCAGGCAGCTTTCAGTTTTCTCTGTATTCCGGTCTTCTTTTCTTCTTGGGGATTCTGCTTCACAGGTTACTGATCAATAAAGGTACCTTTAAGAGAGCTATTTTTCTGGGCACAGTGCAAATGGCGTTGACTTGGCAGTTCTCCTCTCAACTGTTCAATTTTCCCTGGTCTTATACCCCCAAAGCATTGGATTGTGTCGTTGGCTTTTAAGATTGTGAATATACTAAATCCAAACTGGATTAGAGTTTGGTTTTTTGGGGGGTATATTTAAACTGATTGGCCTAATTCAAATTGGTTTTTGTCTCTAAGCAACTAACTACCTGAGCTACCCCAGTAGCTGGACCACATGTTTACATTGGATCTTATTGAGAACACTTGATGCTGTCACTGCTAGCTTTTAACTCTCTTAAAAAGATACAGTACACCCACACCTTCATAACATAAGTCAATAGTTATGAAGATTGATAATTTGATTTATTTATTGTCACGTGTACCAAGGTACAGTGAAACGCTTTGCTGATGAGCAGTACAGGCAGATCACAGTAAGGACATACAGATCATTGTTTCATTATTAAGATGAGATCTATTTTAAGTTTACTTTTTTATTTGAAGTAAATAAAATTTAATGGTTATATTCAAACCACCTGGGGATAAGTATATAAACGTTCTTGGTTCCAGGTGGACAAAGCATAAGAAATTACTGTAATTCTTTCATTGCAATGTCATTTCTATAAACATAGAAATTCCATTTGTTTTTACACAGCTGAAGGTTAACTAAATCCAAAAATCTTTGCCATGGAATCATCTCAGGCTGCAGAGCAAATATGTTCAAATGTGACTTGTGCAAATCTCATGCAGCAGGGAATCTTACGATGGCAAGTCTATCAGACAGTCAAGGTAACTCCTTCTTGTATATTATAATGAAAAGGTATCCCTGAATTTAAGATCATCTTCAGTTTAGGTCATCATAAATCAAAATAAAAATATCCACAGGTCTGAACTACAGAAAAACTGGATCCACTTACAGCAAACATTACTGTATACACCAAAGCTGTTCAATCTGTTTCCAAAGATGGAATTCCTAGCAAGTGTTAAAACATAATTAAAAATTCTATTAACTATTTTCCATCACTTTTTATAGGATTACAATTAATCATGAGTAGACAATTAAATACAATTAAACTTCAAAAGATTTTTTAAAACTCTAAAAGTTGTCAAGTAACATTAAAATTTAAACTAGAACTGGCAGATAATGGTCAGTAATATTAACTGGTGCATTCTCCGGGGCAATGCTTTACAATTCAGAATCCATTTGCCAAACAGCATTCTCCTTTCATACAGTGTATATTTTATTTTCCCTTTATATTGGTATTCCTTGCAAATTGTCCTTCTGAATGCAAGACTAAAACTTTAACAATATGTGCCTTTTTCAGCAATCATTGTTACATTTAACTTTCTTCACTATTAAATCTTAACAATAAGTAATCACTTGTGCACAATTATGTGGTTATTTGACATATTGCCTGGTACTGGGAAGTATGCCAAACTGTCAACAGGGTAACATTTTGATCTGTAGCTGACGAGCAAACTAATTCATGCCAAGACGTGTACGTAGTAAGGAATTGGCATTGCAGTGAAAATGACCCTGGTAGCTGCTAAAAGCATAGATATAGGAGAATGTGTGTTGGGAGTGCCCAAGGACAAACTCCAACTGTCCATGCACTCCTCCCTGTGACATAACAAAAGCTCTGATAATTTGGGAAACACAGCTTTTTTGAAGCATTTGCACGCCAACACACAATCCCGGATGAGATTATTGGAAAACAACTCCACGGGCAGGAAAAGTATTGAACTGGCTGCATCAATCAACATTCTGCAAACAAGTGAGGAATGCAGAGTTTAAAAAAATGAATGTTCAATTGAAATGTGATATTTTCTAGATGACCATTCCTGGCATACTGTGCCATAGATTTGCCACTTCTACCAGTAGGTAGTACTAGGTTGTCTAAGGTAGTTTGGTGCCAACAATCCTACTTTGTCTTGGCTTTGTTTTTGGGCATATACATATAGTAATAAGTGAAGAAAACATATACAACCATTAAGTATCTTCAGAACTGGCACTGGATCATTGCACAATAGCAATAAGTAAAACTATATTTGATAAGCATCATTACTAGGACATTAGAGATCTGATACAGTAAATATGCTCCCCCGAAAGCTATTGAGAAGGACTCCTCATCTCGACTGATGTTATGCATACAATCTGTAAACTGAATGCCTGGAGCCAACACAACAGGAACAATAATTCAGCAGCACTTAAGCATCTCTAATTGTAAAATAGGAGTGTTGGAGAGAATCAAGTCCATAAATAAGATACATTTCTTATCTCTGCGGCCTGCCAAAGAATCCAAGCCCTGGGACTAAATTTTTCTGCATTTTCTTCATTGGTTCCCCATGCTTCATCCTATTGAAATTCCACCTCTTTCAAATATACTGATGGCATTCAGTACAACACTAACTCTCGCTAACTACCCACATTTTGTTGCTGAAATTTATTTGTTTCTTAATATACTACATTCAAAATCCACAATTTCATTCTGTTAATAAAACAAAATAAATAGTTGGACAAGCATTAAGTCCTGTTTCTCCACCAATGTTCATGAGCAACTCAACTCTAGCTTCCCCAAATATCCCCATTCATTACCAACCTCATTCTATTGTCTAAAAATCTTCATAAACAATTGCCTTATGACAAATACACTTCATTCAAGACTTTTAAATTCACAGAAGTTTCAAGAGACAAATTCAAACAAGAATCAAATACCTCAGCTTTTGCCAAATAATTCCAGTGCTATAAACAGATTTCAGCTATTACTGAAAACTGTTCTAAATATTGTGTGTTTCCAACATAATAGCTGCACAATACATGAAAAAAGCTAATCTGATAGATTAACTTTTCTCCACCTAATACATGGACAATCCAGATCATAATGTGCATTCTAGTCATGAATCTGCACTGCTATAAATTGCAGATCATGGTTGAATTTGTAATTAAGGTAAAAGGTAAACACAGTGCAAATCCAGCACCAATACTTCTTTTTACATTCAGCCGTGGGACATGGGCATTGCTGGCTGGCCAGCATTTATTCTCCATCCCTAGTTCCCCTGGAGAAGGTCATGGTGAACTGCCTTCTTGAAACATTGCAGTTGCTGTGCAGTAGGCAGACCCAATATACTGTTAGAGAGGGACTTTATTTCTATGGCAAGAGAACTTGGAGTTGTATTCCTGGTCAATGATAACCCCAAAGAGGGGTGGTATTCAGTGGGTGACACCAATGAATATCAAGGGATGATGATTAGATTGTCTCTTATTGGAGATGGCCCTTGCCTGGCATTTGTGTACGGTCAATGTTGCTTTCCATTTGTCAGCCCAAGCCTAGATCTGGATAATATCTATGGTTTGAATACAGCTTGCTTCAGTATGAGGATCATTGAACACCGTACAATCATTGGTGATCATCCCCACACTTCTGACCTTATCATGGAGGACTTAATTGATGAAGCAACTGAAGATAGTTGGGCCTCGGATACCACCCTGAGAAACTCCTGAAGACATATCCTGGAATTGATATGACTGACCTCCAACAACTATAACCATCTTCATATGATCCAGGTATAACAAACCAGCTGACAGTTTGCCCCAGATTACCAATGATTCCAGTTTGGCTGAACTTCTTGATGCCACACTTAGCCAAATGTGGCATTGATGTCAAGGGCTGTCACTCTCAGCTCACTTGTGGCATTCAGCACTTTTGTCCATGCTTGAACCAAGGCTGTCATGAGGTCAGGAGCTGAACGGCCCTGGCAGAAACCAAACTGGGTGCAGTTTGTTAAACAGATGCAGATGCTGTTTGACAACAATGTTGATGACACCTTCCATCACTTTACTGATGATCAAGAGTAGAATGATGGGGCAGCAACTGCTTGGGTTGAATTTGTCCTGCCTTGTACACAGGACATACCTGGACAATTTTCCACATTACTATTTACTTACCAGAGTTGTAGCTGTACTGAAATAGCTTGGCTAGGGGAGGACAACTTCTGGAGCACAAATCTTCAGTACTATTGCTGGAAAATTGTCAGTAGGTTTGCAGTGTCCAATGTCTCCAACAATTCCCTGCTATCATGTAGAGTGAATTGAATTAGCTGAAGACCTGTATCGGTGATGCTGGGGGAGACTGAGATAGATCATCCACTCAGCATTTCTGGCTGAAGATTGCTGTGAATGCTTCAGCCTTATCTTTTGCACTGACATGCCAGGCTTTCATTCAGGATCATCAAGGAGGATGGGGATATTTCTGTAGTCTCCTCTTCCAGTGAGTTGTTTAATTGTCCACCACCATTCAGCACTGGATATGGTAGAACTGTAGAGTTTAGCTCTGATCCTTTGGCTGTGGGATTACATGTCTGGTGATGTTTTGAAAATTAATTTCAACGAAGTTTAGTTCATTTTTGTGACAGAATTCTAAATAGGATATTATTTTTCATTTTAAGCTAAATTAAAGTAACCTTGTGCATGGGAAATCATGTCTCACAAACTTGATTGAGTTTTTTGAGGAAGAGGATTGATGAGGACAGAGATGTGATCTATATGGACTTCAGTAAGACGTTCAACAAGGTTCCTCATGGGAGACTGATTAGCAAAGTTAGATCTCATGGAATACAGGGAGAACTAGCCATTTGGATACAGAACTGGCTCAAAGGTAGAAGACAGAGGGTGGTGGTGGAGGGTTGCTTTTCAGACTGGAGGCTTGTGACTAGTGGAGTGCCACAAGGATCGGTGCTGGGTCCTCTACTTTTTATCATTTATATAAATGATTTGGATGCGACCATAAGAGGTACAGTTAGCAAGTTTGCAGATGACAGCAAAATTGGAGGTGTAGTGGACAATGAAGAGGGTTACCTCAGATTACAACAGGATCTTGATCAGATGGGCCAATGGACTGAGAAGTAGCAGATGGAGTTTAATTCAAATAAATGTAAGGTGCTGCATTTTGGGAAAGCAAATCTTAGCAGGACTTATACACTTAATGGTAAGGTCCTAGGGAGTGTTGCTGAACAAAGAGAGCTTGGAGTGCAGGTTCATAGCTCCTTGAAAGTGGAGTCGCAGGTAGATAGGATAGTGAAGAAATAATTTGGTATGCTTTCCTTTATTGGTCAGAGTATTGAGTACAGGAGTTGGGAGGTCATGTTGCGGCTGTACAGGACATTGGTTAGGCCACTGTTGGAATATTGTGTTCAATTCTGGTCTCCTTCCTATCGGAAAGACGTTGTGAAACTTGAAAGGGTTCAGAAAAGATTTACAAGGATGTTGCCAGGGTTGGAGGATTTGAGCTATAGGGAGAGGCTGAATAGGCTAGGGCTGTTTTCCCTGGAGCGTCAGAGGCTGAGGGGTAACCTTAGAGGTTTACAAAATTATGAGGGGCATGGATAGGGTAAATAGGCAAAGTCTTTTCCCTGGAGTTAGGAAGTCCAGAACTAGAGGGCATAGGTTTAGGCTGAGGGGAAAGATATAAAAGAGACCTAAAGGGCAACGTTTTCACACAGAGAGTGGTACGTGTATGGAATGAGCTGCCAGAGGAAGTGGTGGAGGCTGATCCAAATGCCTCTTAAATGTTGCAATTGTATGGGTATATGAATAGGAAGGTTTTGGAGGGATATGGGCCAAGTGCTGGCAGGTGGGACTAGATTGGGTTGGGATATCTGGTCGGCATGGACGGGTTGGACCGAAGGGTCTGTTTTCATGCTGTACATCTCTATGACTCTTTAACCACAACTTCTTGATCCAGTCATAACCCGATTTCACACTTTTTCAGAGACAGCAGAGGGTACCAAAGAAATTCAACAGCTCATTACTGTCCCTGTATTGTTGTTTTACATCACAGACTGGATACTATAACCTGCTCATCTTCCCAATTTATAAAACAAGGATTCATACATTACAAATACCAGCAAATCAGAATTTTAGCCATGTACATATATATAAGGTACATCTATGGTACAACACAAATACCTTAACATATACCCATCATCTCTACCCAGGTCCCGATAAAACAAAAAAAAATTAGGTCTTTTTTACAGTAAGTAAAACATCAATTTCCATCTGTACAAACTATTAGGCTAGATAAGTCTTGTTCAATTTGAACTAAAATTAATGATGGGATAAGTAGCTACCGACTGAAATAAATTGAAATACCATTCAACTTAAAGAGATGCAGCTATTCAGTATAATTCTACAGCTCTTGTAAATGCAAAGTGATGTGTGGCAACCCGACGGCACTCTTCAGGAAACTATGTAAATCACTGTTTTCTGAAAACCTGGCATGTGAAGACTCATTATCAAGCTCCTGTTCAGCTACTCATTCGCGAATCGCACTGTTGCTATGGGGATAGTGGGCTCAGAGTGTGTGGCATTGCCTGTCCATCCGGATTACAACCTTAAATACCAAATACTTGTTTTACTGACTACTGGGTTTGAATTGCATAACTCGTGAACAAGACATCGTTATACAGACATGTATTAATAAAATTATGCAGAACTGGAAAGGGGTCTGACAATACGCCTCCCTTACCCTCCAACAATAAACACAAAATCTCTCATGCGAAGTACAAAGAAGTGACATAGAGCATTTGAAAACCACTCATCTCTTTCGATCCCGAAACTTGCCCGAGATGATCTCCATACTGAACATTTGGAACGAGAATGCAGAATTTAGTTTTGGAGAAGGCGACAGATACAACTAACTGCAAACAATGGCTGGGCTAACTTGATCAAAAATTCCTTATCTAACGAAATCACAACCTTAAAGTTGATCTGAAGTTCTCACCGTTTTGAAAAAGAATCCCCTCAAATCGTCCCAGAAAGCATTAAAGACCAGCCCAAAAACAAATTACGTTTTATCAAAGCCAAAAATTTAGAAGGAAAAGCTAAATAGTAAACAAATTAATAATGTACCAGAACCAAAAAAAATCTCCGGTCATACATTGAACTATTTATCTCACTTCCATCACTAACCTGCAAATTAAAATCTGAGTGATTTAAAAGTGACTCAGCCCATTATGCCCTCTCCAACTCCCCCTCCCATACAAATCATCAAAACACTACCAGTAAAACTGTCCCACCAACTCCTCGCTTGCGACTCGACTGAATTTCACCTCGTCCCTGGGTTCGGTTTAAACTTCGTCAGTTTGGAGGAACCTATTGCAATTTTCCAACCTACCGGCGATGACAAGAAGAGAAAACACGGAGCTCTCGCGGCACTGCGGTCAAGGCGCGCACTGAAGCCCTGCTCCTCAGAGCAGCAACAGCCACATCTCCGCAATGACCCGGCTGGCAGGAGAGGGACATCCCACAACTGAGCTCGGGGTGGACGGGCTTTTTATTTTGTTTCCAGTGCGACAATCTCGGAAACTCGCTTTGCAGTTTTGCGTGTCGGGAGTTGCACGCCGTGGCCGCTACAATGTATCCGCGTCAGGCGCCTGTGGATTGTATCCGATTGTATGGAACCTTGCGTCGGCCGGGCTCCCCGCGCGTGCGCACCTCCCACCAGCGCTCTGCTGCCTGGCTGCAGCCTGGGAGATGCAGTTCCTCCGCCTTCACTCAGCTTTTCCAGTCAACTGGGCAGCTTCGCTTACAGGTGCGAGTCATATAAAGAAAGTCATGTCAGGACAGGTATCTCACACAAGCTGTCGTGTTTTATCATTCACACTCATACGCCACGTCTTAACAACACATTGACACTCCAAATAACTTGACAACATTTCATTATCTAGAGGTCTTTGCAAGGCATTATTTTCTCTTCAAATCAAATTTGACTGTTTGGACCCACGCGCACCTGTTTTTAAGTGAAAATTTCACTTTGTTCAATTGCATTGTGCCTTGTTTCAGAAATGCCATCTATGAGTTAAAATGCTACACCCTCGCACATTTTTTTCTTTATTGTGATTGTAGGAATGGGTGGTTTGTTGAAAATTTCATTCTTTTTCCTCAATCGTGGATGATATTAAAATATTTATATTAGGTTCTGATGGAAGCTACCACAGTTTCTGAGTACACGTCTTTTGTGAAACATAGCATATCCGATTTCATTAAGCTTATATTATTGTTTCAAAACTCAGATTCACAGGGTTGTAAAGGAGTGATAAATTGCTGGTTTCTGACACTCTCCTGTCATGGTGAGTCGAGCTTACTGAGATGGTAAAAACAATGACTGCAGATGCTGGAAACCAGATTCTGGATCAGTGGTGCTGGAAGAGCACAGCAACTTACTGAGATGGTGCCGGATCAATGTCATTTTTTTTAAAAAAACTGAGAGTGTTGGCAATAGTTGAGTCCGTGTTTATTAGTATTGGGATTTTTTCTGAAGGATGGGGATAATAGTTGACAATTAAGTTTGAACGGAATACTGTTTTTTTTTCTGTTAGCTTTCATAGTTATTGATCCTGATGGGTACGAGTCACAACATAAACGTCATTATTTAGCAGGATATCTGACGAATACACTTATTACAGACACGCTTGATAATGTAATGAAAATGTGCATCTCACAACCTGTACTGCTCTTCCCGTGTCTCTATGTGAAAATGAACACTATTATTAAAATCAGCATGAAAAATGGACAATTGACTTTAAAACCAGGTAAAATCAGGATGTGAGGTGACCTTTTCTCCCTTGTTGTCTGCCGTGAACCTTCAGGAGACTGAATGTTAGTCGGCTTGTCTGGTAAGGACATTGAAATGTAGGTTTACATTTATATTTCTGAGGAGGTACTATCAGTTATTATCAGATACTTCTGTAGTGTTTAACTCATCCTTCACCAATAGCATATTCTGCGATTCCAACATGTACACAGAGCTCGTTGGAGATGGGTGACTGAACTAGGACATTTATAATGTTCATAATAGTGTGCAGTCTGATAAACGTCAGGTAGATATTATGGACAGGGGAGTGTTAATAAAATAAGAGGATGCTTTTGCCTTTTTCTACCTCTCATCAGCAAGATATGTTTAAAGATAGTGTTTTTAACTCCATTGAGTGTTGTGACTGTCACGAACAGATACCAGACAGATTTTTGAATAAGTGTCTTTTATAAATAAGGGAAGAACAAATATTTATTCCTCAGTACTGAATTTATTCACAACAGCACCCATTTGCAGGCATACACAAGATACCCAGCCACAAGAAAAGATGGTTACACAAGAAGTAGCATGAACTTGGGTTTTGAAAAGTCACTATGACTCTTTAGTTTTTTCAAGATGAAAGCTGAAAATATTGCAAGCCCGATGATCGTCATTTGGTAAATCTATTTTATGGTTCAAATCATGTTATTAAATTGCTTGCACTAATACTTAAGTAGCAAAGCAGGATGGCACTTTACTGGATTACTTAATTGAAGCTTTGGGTGGTCTCCCTGATTGGTTTTGCATTGAGTTCTAGACTTAATTTAGCTCCCTGAGGAGATGATAGATATCAGTGAAGCTCTCGCCACACTAAATGGTTATAAACCGTTGGTATATAACATTACAAATTAAAACTCAACCATATTATAAACTTGCCCTTCTACGCACAAACAGAAACAGGGAAAATAGGATATGGACAAAGGAAAGCTGTAAATGAGTGGTTCCTCTGGTTTTCATCACAGCAACATAGAGGCAACTTCTCTGTTGGTGGATATCGAAACACTAGGAAGTGGTTGAGGCTGGTACAATTGCAACATTTAAGAGCCATTTAGAAGGGTATTTGAAGAGGAAAGGTTTGGAGGGATATGGGCCGGGTGCTGGCAGGTGGGACTAGATTGGGTTGGGATATCTGGTCGGCATGGATGGGTTGGACCGAATGGTTTGTTTCCATGCTGTACTCTGTGACTCTGACTTCTTTCTATTTTGTTCCCAATCCCAAGATAATGAGAAAAACTGACCATACAGTCATTGAAGTGCAAAATCTTTTGTCTTCAATAACCGGTCACTATTCCATAGAAAAAATGAGGACTGCAGAGGTCAGAGTCAAAAAGTGTGGCACCTTCATTTGCCACCACAAGAGGTGTAAAACCTACACCCCCCCTCCCCCCTCAACACCATCCAAGGCCCCAAAGGATCCTTCCACATCCGACAAAGGTTTTCCTGCATCTCCACACACGCCATCTACTGTGTCCATTGCTCGCTATGTGGTCTCCTCTACGTTGGGGAGACAGGATGCCAACTTGCGGAACATTTCAGAGAACATCTCTGGGACAAACGTACTAAACAACCCCACCATCCTGTGGCTGAACACTTCAACTCCCCCTCCCATTCTGCCAAGGACATGCAAGTCCTTGATCTCCTCTGTCGCCAAATTCAAGCGACGTGACACCTGGAGGAAAAACACCTCATCTTCCGCCTTGGGACCCTCCAACCACGCAGGATCAATGTTGATTTCACCAGTTTCCTCATCTCCCCTCCTCCAACTTTATCTTAGATCCAACCCTCCAATCTGGCATCGTCCTCTTGAACTGTCCTACCTGTCCATCCTCCTTCCCACCTATCCGCTCCACCCTCCCCTCTGACCTATCACCATCACCCCCCCACCTACATCTACTTCTCGCATTCCCACCTACCATTCCCCCAGCCCACTCTCCCATTTATCTCTCAGCTCCCGTGGGCCACTCCACATTCCTGATGAAGAGCTCAATCTCGAAATGTTGATTCTCCTGCTCCTCATATGCTGTCTGACCGGCTGTGCTTTTCCAGCACCACACTTTTTGATGCTAGTCCATAGACCAATCAACTTCTGGTTACCTTCAGCTGCACCCAGACACAGAGCCCCTCAGTTCCAATTCATCTGCAACCACTTCAATTACTGCTGGTTCAAACAACCGTGCAAACAATGTTTGCCAAGACTGTCAGCTAACTTGCTTTTCAAAACACACAGCAATCCTTTAAATCACTCCTGTCTCATTTCAGTTTCTCAAGTTAAAAAAAAAGTTAAAAGCACAAACTTTACATAATATTGCAAGATATTACATTCTAGATCCCTTCACTAACACACTCAAAAGTGCTTTATATTTACCACTCACAAACACTTTATGTCTATTCATTCATAACTCCTTTATTAACCCACTCACAAGCAAACACCGTGTTCCCGTTTCATTCATTCATAACTCCCTTCTATAATATGGTTTCATTCATTCATTCATAAAACTGTGGTTTTGTAGGATATTTTACTATCATAAGATAGATCAAATTAAAACAACCCTTTCAAATATTACTGCTTTTCCACACCTATCAGCCTTTGCTACAAGCAGTGTTTAGACCCAGCTACCTCTGACTAGGCGTCAATATCATAAACAGTACCATCCCCATCAAGTCTCCATTAAATGTGGGCGCCACGGTGGCACAGCAGTTAGCACTGCTGCCTCACAGCGCCAGAGACCCGCGTTCAATTCCTGCCTCAGGCGACTGAATGTGTGGAGTTTGCACGTTCTCCCCGTGTCTGCATGGGTTTCCTCCGGGTGCTTCGGTTTCCTCCCACAGTCCAAAGATGTGCAGGTCAGGTGAATTGGCCATGTTAAATTGCCCGTAGTGTTAGGTAAGGGGTAAATGTAGGGGTATGGGTGGGTTGCGCTTCGGCGGGGCGGTGTGGACTTGTTGGGCCAAAGGGCCTGTTTCCACACTGTAAGTAATCTAATCTAAACATTATAATATTAATCACCCTTGTCAACCGTCTCCCAGACCTTAATAGATTACAGAATACCGAATACTTGCAGAGTTACATTGTACTTTGCTCAAAAACTGCATGAATCCATGTAAGACTTTGTTAACTCACTTTTTAGATTAGAATCAGTATAAACATTATGGCACAGACAGGGAACATGGGGTGGGGGGGGCTAACACCTTCAACATCTTATTTGGCTGACACCAATTGTTACAGTTAACCTGAGAATGTAACTTTTTAAAAGATGTTTTGTGATTTACATCTGAAAGAAGTGAAACTATCATGGTCATTCCAACAGATGAGAGACTCAACAAACAATCAAGGTATTTTTCAATATATAATTTCAGTTACATCACACTGTAAACTTTTGCTGTAAATTCCGTGTCTTACTATTGTGTCCTCCACAACCACCTGATGAAGGAGCGGTGCTCCGAAAGCTAGTGTGCTTTCAATTAAACCTGTTGGACTATAACCTGGTGTTGTGTGATTTTTTACCCAATTAGTATATACTTGTTAAATACCTATTTTAACTGGGCCATTATCCCTTTAAGAAACTGACTGTCAAACAGCGCTTAAGTGGAATTGCATGAATGAATGAAACTCATATAGAGTCATAGAGATGTACAGCATGAAACCAGATCCTTCGGTCCAACCTGTCCCTGCCGACCAGATATCCCACCTAATCTAGTGCCACCTGCCAGCACCCGGCCCATATCCCTCCAAACCCTTCCTATTCATATCGGCAAGTAGTATACAAACCTCACAATTCAGCTGCGGTAATCAGTTTAATATCCTTTTATTAAGTACAGGCACAATTTCTAACTTATTTACAGCATATAGGCCTAGTACGTTTACTAACATTTACTAACTTAAAAGACAAAAGGACTATCACCTCTTAATTATGCAAGCAGACCAGACAGACACTCTTAATCCTATCCGAAGTAGCAACTAGCACTTAGCACATGTTAACTATGTACTTACTATAATATACTTAACTATAACATACTTATCATAAACCTGAGCTACAAATCTTCTCAAAAATCGCTAGCTTACCACATGTTATAACCCATCTCCTGTCTCTCAGGACAAAATCCCCTCAAACATTTGTATCCTGTCAAAATCCCCTCAAACGTTTGTGTCTTGTACTTAAAAGACTGTAACACCATAGTCATGGAATTTTAATTTATGTAAAACTGTATCTAAAAAGGTTAGTGTAAGAGCTGTAAATCGGGATTCTATTGCTGCCTCCGTCTTGTGCTACATGTGGTTACTGAATAAAGGAGGCTATTTTCACCACTCACCGATTTTGGTCATTATTTGAACACAATCCCACAACCTGGTGTCATTGGCAGGATCGCTGGAGACATTGTCTAAACTCATCAGTCACTGACAGTACTTCAAGGGTAAGGGGCTTCCTTCTTAGAGTCGTGATCTAGTCCTTGAACCTGATCCCTAACCCTTTATGAGTTGGCTTTTTTTTTCAGATTCCCCCACATCTAGACTGCAGATAGGCTAACGTAGTCAATGGCAGGGAAATGCCCACAGGAGGAAATTGCCAACGATGCATGAAATAGGGTGATCATGAGTGACCCTGGGAAACTGCCTACAATGTCCAGAGGCAGGTTAGCCCCTCCTGACATAACTGAAGAAGAAATGCTGTAGCAGTTATAAAACTACCTTGAGGTACAGTTCACATTAGGGAAGACACTAACCAAAATCAAGCAGAAGTATAATATGCTCCAAGGGCAGTGGACCCTAGATGACATGAGACTGATCTGGGGAAAACCACTCAACAGAAAAATAAAGGCAGAATTAAATGGTCCCTTGCATTAATGGACAAATTTGCCGGAGAAATGAAGTCATGTCTCAATCAGCCCATGGGATCGTGAAGTAACCGAACTTAAAGAGCAACTAAAAGCAGTGCACGAACAGCTGCCGAAAGAAACATCAAAACAGGAAAAAGCTCACCTTAAAAATCAGGAGCTTGAAAAGAAAACAAGAATCTGAAGGGCGAGATAACAGTCTTGTCAGTTTCTTCTCCGGTTCCCAAGCCCACACAGAATTTGTGTCTGACTACAGGACACATCCAGGAAGTGATTTGGAAAAACAAAGCTATTGTCCTTGAGAAACAGAAGGACTCTGGCAGTGAAAGCAATAAGGACTGGATATCCTCTGTACCAATTTTAGGACCCCTAAAAATCAGGAAAGTAAAAATAGAAAAAATGGTCAGGCAGAGCTTAGAGGATGGCACTGAGGTGGAGGTTCCAATACTACAGACTGAAATGCACTGACTGTTCGTGGACCTGCAACTCTTGATAATATAGACAGGTGGTCTAAAAAAATGCCTCACCCAAAGAAGGGGCCAATGAAAACGTGGGAAGTTTCGACCAGTTAAGGGGAATATATATGTTCCATCCCTGGGATAGGGTACAAATTCTGAATGTGATTGTTACCAAAAGAGAAGGATGCCTTCTTCCTGAGGCAGTCAAAGGTGCTCTCGGAGAGTGCAGGCAGGAGCTACAAGCTGGCTGGGCAGCAATAAAACACTGGTGACAGGCATCTAGCACTCATAAGACTGACTTGACAAAAGTCACAGCTTGCTGTCAAAAACCCACAGAAAAAGTCACAGAGTATGAGGAAAGCTTTAGCTTGACCTGGGAAAAATATGCAAGATGACAGTATTTTGAAGGTTGCAAGTATAGCCCACTGAAGTCTGCTTTTGTGGCCGGGCTTAAACCTGAGCTCACTAAAATGTCAAAGCTGAATATATCGGATTGGGACCAGAGGGGTACTAATTACTATGAGTTGGTGGACCGAGCCTACCAGCTCAACAGACATATGGGTGCCAAACTGCGAGCCCTACAGATAGAACAAATGGGACAGATTCTCAGTAACTCTGCGGAAACCAGGATAAATGCCAAGGGAAATGTTACATCTGTAGGAAGAAAGGCCATTGGGCCAGGAGGTGCTGGTAAAGGGAAAAATCGCCCAATAAACGCTGAGGAAGAGGAGACCTCAGAAACTGTAAGTAAGACCAATCTCCTCGAACAGTTTAAAAAACTAACCATCCAGCAGTAGCAGGAGCTGCTAAACTGCTAAAAAAAACCCACTCTGTGCCCCTCTACACTCCTACTGGCTTTGTGCCAGCAGAGAGGAGATGGACTGTATGTGAACATGAGGGTGGGCGACCTGAACACTGAGTGCCTTTTGGACACAGGAGTAGAATGGACACGCCTACCCCCAGGGGAATGAAACCAAACGCCTGGTAGATGGGACAGTGAGGTCAGCTTATGGAGCAGAAGCTGACAGGATTGAAATCAAATGGACCAAACCCATACAACTTGAATTCAACCCTCACAAGTTAGTAACCTTTATATTGGTAGGACCTGTAGCCCAGCCACTCCTTGGGATGGATATCCTCACCCAACTGAATTCCTCTTTACATTTCAATGATGGACAGGTAATGTGCTCCATGAGAACACTACAAAGGGAATAATTAAAAGACCACCCCATCTGGGCTAAAAATAAGGATGACTGCGGGTTACTGAAAATGGAACCCACGACTTTTACTCGAACATCTCCACCTTGTAGAAAACAGGAAAAGGGGAATTTAATAAAAACCCACAACACTTATGACAGCCCGGTGTGGCCCATGCGAAAGACAAGTGGGGAATGGATATTAAGTACAGATGACAGGAAAGCTGGATGGGCTGTCACAGAGTCACAGAGATGTACAGCATGGAAACAGACCCTTCGGTCCAACCCATCCATGCCGACCAGATATCCCAACCCAATCTAGTCCCACCTGCCAGATCCCTCCAAACCCTTCCTATTCATATCCCCATCCAAATGCCTCTTAAATGTTGCAATTGTACCAGCATCCACCAATTCGTCTGGCAGCTCATTCCATACATGTACCACCCTCTATGTGAAAATATTGCCCCTTAGGTCTCTTTTATATTTTTCCCCTCACACCCCAAACCTATGCCCTCCAGTTCTGGACTCCCCGACCCCAGGGAAAAGACTTTGCCTATTTACCCTATCCATGCCCCTCATGATTTTGTAAACCTCTATAACGTCACCCCTCAGTCTCCGACGCTCCAGGGAAAACAGCCCTAGCCTGTTCAGCCTCTCACTATAACTCAAATCCTCCAACCCTGGCAACATCCTTGCGAATCTTTTCTGAACCCTTTCAAGTTTCACATCATCTTTCCGATAGGAAGGAGTCCAGAATTGAACACAATATTCCAACAGTGGCCTAACCAATGTCCTGTACAGCCGCAACATGACCTCCCAACTCCTGTACTCAATACTCTGACCAATAAAGGAAAGCATACCAAATTATTTCTTCACTATCCTATCTACCTGCGACTCCACTTTCAAGGAGCTATGAACCTGCACTCCAAGCTCTTTGTTCAGCAACACTCCCTCGGACCTTACCATTAAGTGTATAATTCCTGCTAAGATTTGCTTTCCCAAAATGCAGCACCTCGCATTTATCTGAATTAAACTACATCTGCTACTTCTCAGCCCATTGGCCCATCTGATCAAGATCCTGTTGTAATCTGAGGTAACCTTCTTCAATGTCCACTGCACCTCCAATTTTGGTGTCATCTGCAAACTTACTAACTGTACCTCTTATGCTCGCATCCAAATCATTTATGCAAATGACAAAAATTAGAAGACCCAGCACCAATCCTTGTAGCACTTCACTGGTCACAAGCCTCCAGTCTGAAAAACAACCCTCCACCACCACCCTCTGTCTTCTACCTTTGAGCCAGTTCTGTATCCAAATGGCTAGTTCTCCCTGTAATCTATGAGATCTAACCTTGCTAATCAGTCTCCCATGGGAAACCTTGTTGAACGCCTGACTGAAGTCCCTATAGATCACATCTACCACTCTGCCCTCATCATCCTTGTTGTTACTTCCTCAAAAAACTCAATCAAGTTTGTGAGATATGATTTCCCGCACACAAAGCCATGTTGACTATCCCTAATCCGTCCTTGCCTTTCCAAATACATGTACATCCTGTCTCTCAGGATTCCCTCCAACAACCTGCCCACCACCGAGGTCAGGCTCACTGGTCTATAGTTCCCTCGCTTGTCCTTCTTAAACAGTGGCACTACGTTTGCCAACCTCCAGTCTTCTGGCACCTCTTCTGTGACTATCGATGATACAAATATCTTAGCAAGTGGCCCAGCAATCACTTCTCTAGCTTCTCACAGAAATCTAGGGTACTCCTGATCAGGTCCTGGGGATTTATCCACCTTTACCCATTTCAAAGCTTCCAGCACTTCCTCCTCTGTATATCTGGACATTTTGCAAGGTGTCACCATCTATTTCCCTACATTCTATATCTTCCATATTCTTTTCCACAGTAAATACTGATGCAAAATACTCATTCAGTATCTCCCCCCATTTTCTGCGGCTCCATACAAGGGCCGTCTTGCTGATCTTTGAGGGGCCCTATTCTCTCCCTAGTTACCCTTTTATTCTTAATGTATTTGTAAAAACCCTTTGGATTCTCGTTATTCTATTTTCCAAAGCTATCTCATGTCCCCTTTTTGCCCTCCTGATTTCCGTCTTAAGTATACTCCTACTTCCTTTATACTCTTCTAAGGATTCACTCAATCTATCCTGTCTATACCTTACATATGCTTCCTTCTTTTTCTTAACCAAGCCCTCAATTTCTTTAGTCATCCAGCATTCCCTATACCTACCAGCCTGTCCTTTCACCCTGACAGGAATATACTTTTTCTGAATTCTTGTTATCTCATTCCTGAAGGCTTCCCATTTTCCAGCAGTCCCTTTTCCTGCGAACATCTGCCTCCAATCAGCTATGGAAAGTTCTTGCCTAATACTGTCAAAATTGGCCTTTCTCCAATTTAGAACTTCAACTTTTAGATCTGGTCTATCCTTTTCCATCACTCTTTTAAAACTAATAGAATTCACAACACTCCACACTGCCATGACATCAGCAAGCCTACCCCTGGAGCATCGACACAGCCAGCAGAATTACGGGCTCTGACTGAAGCCTGAAAAATAGCAGAAGATCAGTTTGCCAACTTTTACACAGATTCCCGCTACACTGCAAACTGTCATTTTATGAGTGACGCCCTATTGTCCCATTCCACAGTACTAACCAATGCTGTAAGCTCTGCTTCCTCACAAGTATCAGGAAACCCCACCAGAGGGAAATCACAACACCGTACCAGGCAAATGGGTTCTTGTGTAAAAGCTCCACAGGGAACCCTGAGTGTGGAGGGCCATACCAGGCGCTGCTGATCACCCAGTCAGCTGTCAAGGTCCGAGGAAAGAAGGCCTGAATTCACATTTCCCATATCAACGGGCATCCCAGCAATACTGGGCGACCAGAAACTGACTGACTACAATGATGTTTGTTATTGTTATTCAAACTGTGCATGTTTTCTTTTTGTAAAATATAGTTGCCAAACTGTTAAAAATATATAAGCTAGGGTAAGAATTATGTGATTCTCTTCAAAAGGTCTCAGTAGAATCAAAAGGGCGGACTGTGAGAGATTATATTCTCGGTCCTTCACTAACCCACTCAGAAGTGATTTATACTCCTCAACCACCTGATGAAGGAGCAGCTCTCCAAAAGCCAGTGCTTCCAAATAAACCTGTTGGACTATAACCTAGTGTTGTGTGTTTTTTTTTAAACTAAATTCATAACTCTTGGCTTCATTCATTCATGAATCCATTCAGAAAACTATGGTTTTGTAGTAGATTTTACGATGATAAAACAACTTTTTCTAATTAAAACAATCCTTTCAACCATTCCTGCTCTTTCACACCTTCAATTCTTATTAGCCTTTGCTACAAGCATAGGCTGAGCTACCTATCAACAAGCGTCAATATCATAAACAATACCATCCCCATCAAGTCTCCATGAAACATTATTAAAATTCACATAACACCAGGTTATAGTCCAACAGGTTTATTTGGAAGCACGAGCTTTCAGAATGCTGCTCCTCCACCTGATGGAGGAGCAGTTCTCCGAATGCTAGTGCTTCCAGATAAATCTGTTGGACTATAACCTGATGTTGTGTGATTTTTAACTTTGTACACCTCTGTCCAACACCAGCATCTCCCAGCACCACTGATCCAGAATCTGGTTTCCAGCATCTGCAGTCATTGTTTTTACCTTTTTATACACAGTTCTTACATATATTAAAATTATATTATTATTGTGTTTCATTGTTTTAATTATAGTACACAAATGTTTGAGGGGCTTTTGTCCTAAGAGACAGGAAATGGGTTAAAATGTGTCAAGTGCTGGCTGCAACTTCTATTAGAATTGTCACCTGATGAAGGAGCGTCGCTCCGAAAGCTAGTGTGATTCCAATTAAACCTGTTGGACTATAACCTGGTGCTGTGTGATTTTTAACTTTGTACACCCCAGTCCAACACCGGCATCTCCGAATCATGTCTATTAGAATTGAGTGACTGCGTGGTCTGCTTGCATAATTAAGAGATGTTAGTCCTTTTGTTTTTTAAATTAGAATAGATTACATTACAGTGTGGAAACAGGCCCTTCGGCCCAACAAGTCCACACCGACCTGCCGAAGCGTAACCCACCCATATCCCTACATTTACCCCTTACCTAACACTACGGGTAATTTAGCATGGCCAATTCACCTGACCTGCACATCTTTAGACTGTGGGAGGAAACCGAAGCACCTGGAGGAAACCCACACAGACACCGGGAGAACGTGCAAACACCACACAGTCAGTCACCTGAGGCAGGAATTGAACCCGGGTCTCTGGCGCTGTGAGGCAGCAGTGCTAACCACTGTGCCACCGTGCCGCCTGCCAATTAGCAAATGTTAGTAAAGATACTAGGCTTATATGCTCCAAATAAATTAAAAATTGCACCTGTATTTAATAAAAGGATATTAAATTAATTACCACAGCTGGGCTGTGAGATTTGTTTACTATTTGTCGGTATGAGTTTCATTCATTCATGCAATTTCACTTAAGCGCTGTTTGGCAGTCAGTTTCTTAAAGTGACAAAGGTCCATTTAAAAGGTATTTAACAAGTACATACTAATTGGGGAAACTGTTTGGGGTTCTGTAATGTATTCAGTTCTAGGAGATGGTTGGTAAGGGCTGATTAATATTATAATGTTTCATGATTTGGAGATGCTGGTGTTGGACAGGGGTGTACAAAGTTAAAAATCACACAACATCAGGTTATAGTCCAACAGATTTATCTGGAAGCACTAGCATTCGGAGAACTGCTCCTCCATCAGGAGGAGCAGCATTCTGAAAGCTCGCGCTTCCAAATAAACCTGTTGGACTATAACCTGGTGTTATATGAATTTTAATAATGTTTCATGGAGACTTGATGGGGATGGTATTGTTTATGATATTGACGCTTGTTGATAGGTAGCTCAGCCTATGCTTGTAGCAAAGGCTAATAAGAATTGAAGGTGTGAAAGAGCAGGAATGGTTGAAAGGATTGTTTTAATTAGAAAAAGTTGTTTTATCATCGTAAAATCTACTACAAAACCATAGTTTTCTGAATGGATTTATGAATGAATGAAGCCAAGAGTTATGAATTTAGTTTGAAAAAAAACACACAACACTAGGTTATAGTCCAACAGGTTTATTTGGAAGCACTGGCTTTTGGAGAGCTGCTCCTTCATCAGGTGGTTGAGGAGTATAAGTCACTTCTGAGTGGGTTAGTGAAGGACCAAGAATATAATCTCTCACAGTCCGCCCTTTTGATTCTACTGAGACCTTTTGAAGAGAATCACATAATTCTTACCCTAGCTTATATATTTTTAACAGTTTGGCAACTATATTTTACAAAAAGCAAACATGCACAGTTTGAATAACAATAACAAACATCATTGTAGTCAGTCAGTTTCTGGTCGCCCAGTATTGCTGGGATGCCCGTTGATATGGGAAATGTGAATTCAGGCCTTCTTTCCTCGGACCTTGACAGCTGACTGGGTGATCAGCAGCGCCTGGTATGGCCCTCCACACTCAGGGTTCCCTGTGGAGCTTTTACACAAGAACCCATTTGCCTGGTACGGTGTTGTGATTTCCCTCTGGTGGGGTTTCCTGATACTTGTGAGGAAGCAGAGCTTACAGCATTGGTTAGTACTGTGGAATGGGACAATAGGGCGTCACTCATAAAATGACAGTTTGCAGTGTAGCGGGAATCTGTGTAAAAGTTGGCAAACTGATCTTCTGCTATTTTTCAGGCTTCAGTCAGAGCCCGTAATTCTGCTGGCTGTGTCGATGCTCCAGGGGTAGGCTTGCTGATGTCATGGCAGTGTGGAGTGTTGTGAATTCTATTAGTTTTAAAAGAGTGATGGAAAAGGATAGAAGGGCTTTTGCCCGAAACGTCGATTTTGCCTGTCCTCGGATGCTGCCTGAATTGCTGTGCTCTTCCAGCACCACTGTGTATAAAAAGGCTAGTGTAAGAACTGTACTTCGGGATTATATTGCTGCCTCGAACTTGTGCTAATTGCAGTTGCTGAATAAAGAGGCTATTTTTACCCTCACTGATTTCTGTCATGATTTGAACACGATCCCACAATAGACAAATAATACAATGAATTTACACAAAGACTAATACAGAGCTATGAACATAAAATTATGCTTAAGAGGTTACAGAAGCTGGTGAAGGAAAATTAAGGAATATGAGAAGGAAGGACTGGGTTTGGGTTCAGTGTATTGAATATGTTGCCAAACAACTAGAGCATCTTAAACACATATCAAATCAAAGTCTGTCCCATGTAAAAGAGGTGCAGGAACATCTCAGTTACAGAGAACAGGTGCTGGCATTTCTGTAGTTTGTTTACATTCCATAACATGCTGGGGAAGCAGTCTTTGTTACCTTCATGATGTTCATTACTATGTACCAGGAAAACTATTATATCATAACAAAATGTGTTTGGACAAAGTTGGTGGAGCAAATATGTTCTTTACAGGTTCTGCTCTGCAGTCTAGTGATTTCTGTCCACACACTCAATGATGTATCCATTTAATGTTCTCTGAGTCCTCTGAAACCCATGATATGGAATTTATGAGACTACTGTGCTACCAAATTCAGACCATGACTCACTTGTGATAGGCTGTTCCAAATTTCAACAACAATCTTTGTGAAACTTCCATAAATGAATGTAGTATTTGAGAACAAAAAGTTACTTCTTACTTTACCATTTACAACTAGCATTTTAAATCATTGAAGACCATCTTTTCAAAGCAGTAAGCAGAGTTATCCATCAAATCAAAACATTGTAAATGCATGCTATTTAATAACAGTAATGAATATACTGAATAATGAAAAGAGACTTAACAAGCAATCAAGGTATTTTTCGATGTATAATTTCAGTTCCATCACACTGTAAACTTTTGTTATAACTTCTGTGTCTTACAATGGTGTACTGCACAACCACCTGATGAAGGAGCGACACTCCGAAAGCTAGTGCTTCCAATTAATCCCGTTGGACTATAACCTGGTATTGTGTGATTTTTAACAATGAATATACTGTATTTGTACATATAAATACTTCAAAATGTAAATTTTATGTACCTATTAAATGTTGTAAAGTTGATTAATTTAACTGTACTTTTTTAATATGTTAAATCCTCACTCAGCAGGTGTACCCTAGAACTCTGTGGGAAGCTAGGGAAGTGATTGCTGGGCCTCTTACTGAGATATTTGTATCATTGATAGTCACAGGTGAGGTGCTGGAAGACTGCGGGTTGGCTAATGTGGTGCCACTGTTTAAGAAAGGTGGTAAGGACAAGCCAGGGAACTATAGACCAGTGAACCTGACGTCGGTGGTGGGCAAGTTGTTGGAAGGAATCTTGAGGGACAGGATGTACTTGTATTTGGAAAGGCAAGGACGGATTAGGGATTGTCAACATGACTTTGTGTGTGGCAAATCATGTCTCACAAACTTAATTGAGTTTTTTGAAGAAGTAACAAAGGGGATTGATGAGGGCAGAGCAGTAGATGTGATCTATATGGACTTCAGTAAGGCATTCAATGAGATTCCCCATTGGAGATTAGTGAGCAAGGTTAGATCTCATGGAATATAGGGAGAACTCACCATTTGGATACAGAACTAGCTGAAAGGTAGAAGACAGAGGGTGGTGGTGAAGGGTTGTTTTTCAGACGGGAGGCCTGTGACCAGTGGAGAGCTACTTTTCATCATTTATATAAATGATTTGGATGTGACAATAGGAGGTATAGGTAGTAAGTTTGCAGATGACACCAAAATTGGTGGTGTAGTGGACAGCGAAGAAGGTTACCTCAGATTACAACGGGATCTTGATTAAATGGGCCAATGGGCTGAGATGTGGCAGATGGAGTTTAATTTAGATAAATGTGAGGTACTGCATTTTGGGAAAGCAAATCTTAGCAGGACTTATACATTTAATGGTAAGGTCCGAGGCAGTGTTGCTGAACAAAGAGACCTTGGAGTGCAGGTTCATAGCTCCTTGAAAATGGAGTTGCAAGTAGATATGATAGTGAAGAAGGTGTTTGGTGTGCTTTCCTTTATTGAACAGAGTATTGAGTACAGGAGTTGGAAGGCCATGTTGTGGCTGTACAGGACATTGGTTAGGCCTCTGTTGGAATACTGCATGCAATTCTGGTCTCCTTCCTATCGGAAACTTGAAAGGGTTCAGAAAAGATTTACAAGGATGTTGCTAGGGTTGGAGGATTTGAGCTATAGATTAGGTTACTTACAGTGTGGAAACAAGCCCTTCAGCCCAACAAGTCCACACTGACCCACCGAAGCACAACCCACCCAGACCCATTCCATTCCCATACATTTACCCCTTCACCTAACTCTACGGCCAATTCACCTAACCTGCATATATTTGGACTGCGGGAGGAAACCGGAGCACCCGGAGGAAACCCACGCAGACACGGGGAGAATGTGCAAACTCCACACAGTTGCCTGAGGCGAGAATTGAACCTGGGTCTCTGGCGCTGTGAGGCAGCAGTGCTAACCACTGTCCCACCGTTGAATAGGCTAGGGCTGTTTTCCCTGGAGCGTCAGAGCTGAGGGGTAACCTTATAGAGGTTTATATAACAAATAGACAAATATAGGATAAATAGACAAAGTCTTTTTCCTGGGGTGGGGGAGTCCAGAACGAGAGGGCATAGGTTTAGGGTGAGAGGGAAAAGATATAAAAGAGACCTAAGGGGCAACTTTTTCACTCAGAGGGTTGTATGTGTATGGAATGAGCTGCCAGAAGAAGTGGTGGAGGCTGGTACAATTGCATCATTTAAAAGGCAATTGGATGTGTATATGAATAGGAAGGGTTTGGAGGGATATGGGCCAGGTGGGACTAGACTAGGTTAGGATATCTGGTCGGCATGGATGAGTTGGACCGAAGGGTCTGTTTCTATGTTGCACATCTCTATGACTCAATGACACTATTTCTTTCTTTGCCATACCAGCCGTCTCTTTCCAATTTTTGTTCAAACTTGTTGCTCAGTCATCCTTTTTGATTCTGTGATTTACACTTAATAAAATTTTGTGTCTTCCACCTTGTTCTGTATTCCATGAGGTTTTGCTTCATTAATTTATGTTCAAAAAGAGAAGTCTAATTTTTCTCAGTTGGAATATCATTCAGTAAAGAGTTGAGTTGTACTTTTAATGTCAATAATGACCTAAACCTGGAGTTTCATTGCTGTTCTTTCATTGTTATGTGTTAGTATTCTGGAGCTTCCTGTCTAACAGAACTGTGGGTGTATCTACACACCAACGACTGTAGTGGGTCACCAAGGAAGCTCACCACCATCTCCAGAGCCATGAGGATTGAGCAATAAATACTGTCTTAGCCAGCAATGGCCATGAACATTTTTAAAAAAACTCATAATACATATTAGACTAACAGCAATTTTTTAAAGAATGTTTGCATGATAATGCATAATCATAATGCACTATTTAAATGTTATCAGGTATTGAAAATATTGTTTCATACTTGTCACTGACACATGTTATCTTTACATACAATCATAGAGATTTATGTTCAATCCAGTGTGCCTGTGCTGGTTCCCTAATGCGCTAATAATTAGAAATAAATGTAAAGAATGCTAGTAACGACTGGATTATTTTCATGATGCAGACTTGCTCTGACCCAAATGTTCTGTGAGAAATATTGCTGGAGTCGGGGAAATTAGGTAAGTATTTCAAAAATAAAATATTTACATGAGTATTCGGAGAGTTCAGGGAGAGAAAAATGGAAAGTATTTTAATTATTAGTGCATTAATTTAAGAAATATTTTCCCTGTTTATCCTGCAAAAGGTCAACAAACATTTGAACACCTTTTTAAGATTTAATTCTTTCTCGTTTGAATAAAAGGAGCTCCTAGTTTAGTAATTCTTATAGCTGGTTTAGTTTGTGTTAGTTTAAAATTCTCTCCCTTTTAATTCTTAAACTTAGTAGCATATATGTTTAACTCAACTTTATCAACTTTTCCAGTTTTTGAGGTTTTGATCTGATTTGATTGAAGTTTTCAAAATCCTGAGTGGGCTGGACTCAGTAGATTGGGTGAAGCTGTTTCAGCTTGTGAAAGATACAAGAACAATAGATTTAAAATGACAAGGTCTTTTCCATGGGTGGGGAAGTCTAGAACTAGAGGGTATAGGTTTTGGGTGAGAGGGAAAAGATTTAAAAGAGACCTAAGGGGCAAAGTTTTCATACAAAGGGAGATGCAGGTATGGAATGAGCTGCCAGAGGAAGTGGTAGAGTCTGGTACAATTACAACATTTAAAAGGCATCTACATGGATATATGAACAGGAAGGGTTTAGAGGGAAATGAGCCAAATACTGGAAAATGGGACTAATTTAGAATATATGGTCAGTATGGATGAGTTGGACCAAAGAGTCTGTTTCCATGCTATATAACTCTATGACTCTATGATGCACAAACAAAGCAAGTGTGGTGTAAGAAAACACATTTTCACAAAATGAGTTGTTAAGGGCTGGACAATGCAAGATAAATTTCTAAACATGTTGGCTGTAAGATTCAACCGTGCTAGTGGTGGGGAGCATTCTATTTTGCTGATGTAGACTGAAAATTTAGCTTGTAACTCAGCATGTTGGCTGTAAAACTCCCAAAGCACATGATGCTGCTGACAAGCTATTTGCTGTACTACTGAAAGTAGGGTACTCCAGCCCCTGGAAATGTTGTGGAGGTTCATTTGAGGCATTTAAAAGAGCATTAGACCTGTTTTTTGGATAGGACTGGTGAACAGAGATAGGAGAAAAGGCAGGAAACTGGCACAAGAAAGTAGAGCCAGTGCAGGCACAATGGGCTGATTGGCCTTCTTTGGCACCAATGTGACTCTGTGATTCTGTGTTACCATTTAGTACCACTGTTTATATCTCCACTAGTCTGAGAATTTAATGTTAGATCATTGATTTTTATTTTCTGCCCTTTAACCAACTAAAGCTGGGCAATTATGATGAACAATAAATGCTGGTTAGTCAGTGATGCTCACATCCCCATGAATGAATAAGAGAATTCCAAACAAACTAGATATATTTTCTGACGAGTTGTTTTTATAAATCCATGATGATACTCCTCAAATGCCTTGTGACTTTAAATGATAATTATTTTTATTTCATATTACGGCTTTTAGAAGCTTCTGCCAAAAACAATATTACAAAACTGTTGTATAGTTAACAGGTTTATCCCTTTTTCCCACAAAGGAGGTGGTGGTACAGTTAATTTTCCAAACTCTGGCATAGCTTCTATATCCAAGATGTTGATTTTCACGTTTGTTTCACTACATATGCTCTATCCCCAATTATTCTATGCCACAAACAGGATGAAGATTTTAAAAATTAGCATTTGCAGAGATACCTAAGCTTGTTGGATTGAATCCCTGATAATTGGCATTTGGGATGAATTTTCCAACCACCTGACAATGCAATATAAATTCTAAACATGTTGGCTGTACGATTCAGAACCATTCTAGTGGTGGGGAGCATCCTATTCTGCTGAGATAGACTGAAAATTTAGCTTGTAACTCAGCGTGTTGTCTGTAAAACTCCCAAAGCACATGATGCTGCTGACCAACTCCTTGCTGTACTACCATGGATTGCTGTGTTTTAACAGCATGTATGCAGATTTCTGCTACATTTATTTTTGTAAACATTGCAAAGGCAACATGTGCTTCTCAAGGTTAGAGTCAGGCAAAGTGCTGGACTAAGGCCCATATAATAAATTGCTATATGCAGATTATTATCATTTCCTGGTTATGTCTCAGCTAATGAAATTACTGCAGGGCAGAAAAAATAGGAAGTCTGCATTGTGAATTATTTCAAAGTATTTCAATAGTTTCTTGATTGACTACAGTATAAAAAAGGAACAAAATAATTTTAATGATTGCCTTTCCAACTGAAATTCATAAAACATTAATACAGAACATTGGCTGAGTTTTATTCCCCACACATTCACATACCAACATTACAACTGAGCAGTGATGAGCACTATGCTTAAAAAAATAAATATTTTGCTCAAACATACAAAACAGAGGTCAAGCTCTTGAATGAATCCCATGCAATAAGTCCAGATCAAGTGTTGTTTGACATTGCTACCTGATTTTAGAACAGTGTGAGCAGGTAATGCAGAATTCCATTGCCGTACTTACATTTAGGACAGGGTGAACATCTATTTATTTTTTAACAGGATACTTTGATTCTATGGTATGTTGGCTGGTGGATATGTGATCAGTAAACTGGGAGTAAAGGAGTTTCAAATAGTTGAGGAGTGTTTGCATAAAAGTCACTGAGTCTGTTTGGGTGCAGCCTTCCTGTGTAAAAGGGAATTAATTGTTTTGATTGTCACACTGCTCTGTTTCTGCTCTTTCTGGTTTGCTGTTTTTCATGTGTAATGTCTTTATTTATAGAGTCATAGAGTCATAGAGATGTACAGCACAGAAACAGACCCTTCGGTTCAATTTGTCCATGCCGACCAGATATCCCAACCCAATCTAGTCCCATCTACCAGCACCTGGCTCATTTCCCTCCAAACCCTTCCTATTCATATACCCATCCAGATGCCTTTTAAATGTTGCAATTGTACCAGCCTCCACCACTTCCTCTGGCAGCTCATTCCATACACGTAGCACCTTCTGAGTGGAAAGGTTGTCCCTTAGGTCTCTTTTATATCTTTCCCCTCTCACCCTACACCTATGCCCTCTAGTTCTGGACCCCCCCAACCCAGGGAAAAGACTTTGTCCATTTATCCTATCCATGCCCCTCATGATTTTATAAACCTCTATGAGGCCACCCCTCAGCCTCCGACCCTCCAGGGAAAACAGCCCCAGCCTATTCAACCTCTCCCTACAGCTCAAATACTCCAACCCTGGCAACATCCTTGAAAATCTTTTCTGAACCCATTCAAGTTTCACATCTTTCCGATAGGAAGGAGACCAGAATTGCATGCAATATTCCAACTGTGGCCTAACTAATGTCCTGTACAGCCGCAACATGACCTCCCAACTTGTGTACTCAACACCCTGACCAATAAAGGAAATTATACTAAACGCCTTCTTCACTATCCTATCTACCTGCGACTCTACTTTCAAGGAGCTATGAACCTGCACTCCAAAGTCTCTTTGTTCAGCAACACTCCTAAGGACCTTACCATGAAGTGGAAAGTCCTGTTAAGGTTTGCTTTCCCAAAATGCAACACCTTATATTTATCTGAATTAAACTCCATCTGCCACTCCTCAGCCCATTGGCCCATCTGATCAAGATTAGATTACTTACAGTGTGGAAACAGGTCCTTCAGCCCAACAAGTCCACACCCCACCCAGACACATACATTTACTCCTTCACCCAATACTACGGGCAATTTAGCATGGCCAATTCACCTAACCTGCACGTTTTTGGATTATGGGAGGAAACCGGAGCATCTGGAGGAAATCCACATAGACACGGAGAGAATGTGCAAACTCCACACAGGGAGTCGCCCGAGGCGGGAATTGAACCCGAGTCTCTGGTGCTGTGAGGCAGCAGTGCTAACCACTGTGCCACCATGCCACCCACAAGATCCTGTTGTAATTTGAGGTAACCCTCTCCGTTGTCCACTACACCTCCAATTTTGGTGTCATCTGCAAACTTACTAACTGTACCTCTTATACTCCCATTCAAATCATTTACATAAATGATGAGAAGTACTGGACCCAGCACTGATCCTTGTGGCACTCCACTGGTCACAGGCCTCCAGTCTGAAAAACAACCCTCCACCACCTCCCTCTGTCTTCTACCTTTGCACCAGTTCTGTATCCAAACGGTGAGTTCTCCCTGTATTCCATGAGATCTAACCTTGCTCACCAGTCTCCCATGGAGAACCTTGTCAAATGCCTTACTGAAGTCCATCTAGATCACATCTATGGCTCTGTCCTCATCAATCTTCTTTGTTACTTCTTCAAAAAACTCAATCAAGTTTGTGAGACATGATTTCCCGCGCACAAAACCACGTTGACAATCCCTAATCAATCCTTGCCTTTCCAAAGACATGTACATCCTGTCCCTCAGGATTCCCTCCAACAACTTGCCCACCACTGACGTCAGGCTCACTGGTCTATAGTTCCCTGGCTTGTCCTTACCATCTTTCTTAAACAGTGGCAGCACGTTAGCCAACTACCAGTCTTCCAGCACCTCACCTGTGACTATCGATGATACAAATATCTCAATAAGAGGCCCAGCAATCACTTCCCAGGCTTTCCACAGAGTTCTAGAGTTCACCTGATCAGGTCCTGGGGATTTATCCACTTTTATGTGTTTCAAGACATCCAGCACTTCCTCCTCTGTAATATGGACAATTTTCAAGATGTCACCATCTATTTCCCTACATTCTATATCTTCCATATCCTTTTCCACAGTAAATACTGATGCAAAATACTCGTTTAGTATCTGCCCGATCTCCTGCGGCTCCACACAAAGGCTGCCTTGCTGATCTTTGAGGGGCCGTAGTTACCCTTTTGTCCTTAATGTATTTGTAAAAACCCTTTGGATTCTCCTTAACTCTACTTGCCAAAGCTATCTCATGTTCCCTTTTTGTCCTTCTGATTTCTCTCTTAAGAATACTCCTACTGCCTTTATACATTTCTAAGGATTCACTCGATCTATCCTGTCTATACCTGATATATGCTTCCTTCGTTTTCTTAATCAAAACCTTAATTTCTTTAGTCATCCAGCATTCCCTATACCTACTAGCCTTTCATTTCACCCAAACAGGAATATACTTTCTCTGGACTCTCATGATCTCATATCTGAAGGCTTCCCATTTTCCAGCCTTCCCTTTAACTGCGGACATCTGCTTTTGCAAGTTCTTGCCTAATACCATCAAAATTGGCCTTTGTCCAATTTAGAACTTCAACTTTTAGATCTAGTCTATCCTTTTCCATCACTGTTATAAAACTAATAGAATTATGGCCGCTGGCCCCAAAGTGCGCTCCCACTGACACCTCAGTCACCTGCCCTGCCTTATTTCCCAAGAGTAGGTCAAGTTTTGCACCTTTTCTAGTAGGTACATCTACACATTGAATCAGAAAATTTTCTTGTACACACTTAACAAATTCCTCTTCATCTAAACCCTTAACACTATGCCAGTCCCAGTCTATGTTTGGAAAGTTAAAATCCCCTACCGTAACCACCCTATTATTCTTACAGATAACTGAGATCTCCTTACAAATTTGTTCCTCAATTTCCCTCTGACTATTAGGGGGTCTATAAACAATCCCAATAAGGTGATCATCTCTTTCTTATTTCTCAGTTCCGCCCAAATAACTTCCCTGGATGTACTTTCAGGAATATCCTCTCTACGTACAGCAGTAATGCTATCCCTTATCATTTCTTGTCTCCTCAGCATTGTGTGAAGTTTCCCATTTTCTAATGATAATCTCCTGCTTTATTTGCATTTATTCTAAACATTATTTTTGCATTTACTAACTTTTACCTGATCAGAGCCAAGTGCTCTGTGGAATCAGTCCTTTAATATAATTGAAATCTGAAAAAAACAATAGTGTTAAATGATTTGAGTTGAGATTTATTTTCTAAAACATAAGTGCAATTCATATTAAAACTCCATTAAATTTGGGATTAGCTCCCAAAATTTGTCACATTAGGCACAACGCACATATTGATGTAACATTTTTTTCAAATTATGGAACATTTATTTCAGTTGGAAAATGCCAAGAACTCTGTGGGAAGCTGGGGAAGTGATTGCTGAGCCCTTGCTGAGGTATTTGTATCATCAATAGCCACAGTTGAGGTGCTGGAGGAATGGAGAGTATCTAACGTGGTGCCATTATTTTAGAAATGCGGTAGGGACAAGCCAGGGAACTATAGACCTTGAGCCTGACATCAGTAGTGGGCAAGTTGCTGGAGGGAATCCAACAAGATTTACATGTATTTGGAAAGGCAAGAACTGATTAGGGATAGTTAATATGGCTTTGTTGTATGGGAAATTGTGTCTAACTAACTTTATTGATTTTTTTGAAGTAACAAAGAGGATTATTAAGGGCAGAGCGGTGGACGTGATCTATATGGAC
Organism: Chiloscyllium plagiosum; assembly: GCF_037043375.1. Lineage (NCBI taxonomy): Eukaryota > Metazoa > Chordata > Chondrichthyes > Orectolobiformes > Hemiscylliidae > Chiloscyllium > Chiloscyllium plagiosum. The sequence goes on along the minus strand of NW_028270139.1, from coordinate 38,299,893 downwards.
TTCAGTAAGGTTCCTCATGGTAGATTGGTTAGCAAGGTTGGATCACACGGAATAAAGAGAGAACTAGCTGTTTGGATACAGAACTGGCTCAAAGGGAGAAGACAGAGGGTGGTAGTGGAGAGTTGCTTTTCAGACTGGAGGCGGTGTGCCACAAGGATTGGTGCATGGTCCACTGTTTTCATCATTTATATAAATTATTTAAATGAGAACATAGGAGGTATGATTAGGAAGTCTACAGACGAGACCAAAATTGGAGGTGTAGCAGACAGTGAAGAAGGTTACCTCTGAGTACAATGGGACTTGATCAGATGGGCCAATAGGCTGAGGAATGGCAGGTGAAGTTTAGTTTAGTTTAGATAAATGTGAGGTCCTGGATTTTGGAAAGGCAAATCAGAGCTGGACTTATACACTTAATGGGAAGGTCCTGGGGAGTGTTGCTGAACAAAGAGACCTTGGAGTGCAGGTTCCTAGTTCCTTGAAAGTGGAGTCGCAGGTAAATAGGATAGTGATGAAAGCATTTGTTATGCTTTCCTTTATTGGTCAGAGTATTGAGTACAGGAGTTGGCAGGTCATGTTTTGGCTGTACAGGACATTGGTTAGGCCAGTATTAGAATATTGTGTGCAATCCTGGTCTCCCTGCTACAGGAATGATGTTGTGAAACTTAAACGGGTTCAGAAAAGATTTACAAGGATGTTGCCAGGGTTGGAGTGTTTGAGCTATCGGAAGAGGCTAAGTAGACTGCAGCTATTTTCCCTGGAGCATTGGAGGCTGAGGGGTGACCTTACAGAGGTTTATAAAATCATGAAGGGCCATGGATAGGGTAAACAGACAAGGTCATTTCCTGAAGAAGGGACGAGTTCAAAATTAGAGGACATAGGCTAAAGTTGAGAGGAAAAAGATGTAAAATGGACCGAAGGGACAACATTTTCACGCAAAGGGTGGTGTCTGTATGGAATGAGCTGCCAGAGGAAGTGATGGAGGCTGGTACAATTGCACCATTTAAAAGGCATCTGGGTGGATATATGAATAGGAAAGATTTCAAGGGATATGGGCCAAATGCTGGCAAATGAGACTAGATTTATTTAGGATATCTGGTCGGCATGGACGAGTTGGACTGAAGGGTGTGTTTCTGTGTTGTACATCTCTATGACTCTATGCTCTGCCCTTTTCTTCATACACTTCTGCATTCCCCACATATAAACAACCAGCATTCTCTTTGAAAGACAGTTCTGGGACTCCATCATCTATTGATTACTGCTTTGTTCGATAATGTGCCAGTTTTGACTTTTGAGCATTGAATACCGTGGGAATTCAGTGAAAATTTTTAACTGCCAAAAACAGATGGAGGATGTGTTAGCAATTCTGGAAATTGTGAAAATAGGTAAGTCCCCTGGGTCAGATGGGATTTATCCTGGGATTCTCTGGAAACCCAGGGGGGAAATTGCAGAGCTTTTGGCTTTGATCTTTATGTCACCATTGTCAACAGGAATAGTGTCAAAAGATAGCAAATGTCCCCTTGTTCAAAAAGGGGAGTAGAGACAACCATGGTAATTATAGACCAGTGAGCCTTACTTCGGTTATGGGTAAAGTGTTGTAAAGGGTTATCAGAGATAGGATTTAAAATCATCGAGAGAGGGATAAGTTGATTAGGGATAGTGAACATGGGTTTGTGAAGGATAGTTCGTGCCTCACAAACCTTATTGAGTTCTTTGAGATGGTGATAAACAGCCGGATGAGGATAAAGCAGTTGATGTGATGTATATGGATTTCAGAAAGGCGTTTGATAAGGTTCCCCACGGTAGACTATTGCACAGAATATGGAAGCATGGGATTGAGGGTGATTTACCGGTTTGGATCAGAAATTGGTGAGCTGAAAGAAGCCAGAGGGTGGTGGTTCATCCTAGTGTTCAGCTACTAGCGGTGTACCACAAGGATCTGTTTTGGGGCCACTGCTGCTTGTCATTTTCATAAATGACCAATGTGAGGGCGCAGAAAGATAAGTTAGTAAATTTGTGGATGACACTAACGTCGGTGGAGTTGTGGATAATGTTGAAGGATGTTGCAGGTTACATAGACAAGAGGGACATAGATAAGCTGCAGAGCTGGGCTGAGAGGTGACAAATGGAGTTTTATGTGGAAAGGTATGAGGTGATTCACTTTGGAAGGAGTAACAGGAATTCAGAGTACTGGGCTAATGGTAAGATGCTCATCTACACTACCAAGAGAGATTTCTGTGTCCATGTACATAGATCACTGAAAGTTGCCACCCAGGTTGATAGGGTTGTTAAGAAGGCACATGGTGTGTTAGCTTTTATTAGTTGAGGGATTGAGTTTTGGAACCATGATGTCATGCTGCAGCTGTACAAAACTCTGGTGTGGTCGCACTTGGATTATTGCGTACAGTTCTGGTCACTGATTATAGGAAGGATGTGGAAGCTTTGGAAAGAGTTCAGAGGAGATTTATTAGGATGTTACCTGTAGTGGAGGGATGGTCTTATGAGGAAAGGCTGAGGGACTTGAGGCTGTTTTCATTAGACAGAAGAAGGTTGAGTAGTGACTTAATTGAGACATATAAGATATTCAGAGGGTTAGATAGGGTGGGCAGTGAGAGCTTTTTTCCTCGGGTGGTGATGGCTAGCACAAGGGGACATAACTGAAATTATACATTGAAAAATTGATTGTCTGTTAAGCCTTTCATCTGTTAGAATACCGTGTTAATTTCACTTCTTTCATGTGTAAATCACAAAACCTTTTTTTAAAAAAAGTTGCATTCTCGGGTTAGCTGTTAACATTGGTGATAGCTAGACAATATGTTGAAGGTGTTGGCCCCCTGTGTTCTCTGTCTGTGCCATGATGTTTAGATTGATTCTAATCTAAAAAGTGAGATAATAGAGTGTTACATGAATTCATGCAGTTTTTGAGCTCAGAGTTCTACATTAAAGCATGCAGCTTTTGAGCAAAGTACAATGTAACCCTGCAAGTACAAATTCACCCCACTATATATGTGTGCATGTGGGTCTTTGTCTGTCCTTGTGTGTGTGTCTGTCTGGGTTGGGGGTTGTGAGTGTGAGAAAGTGTATGTGTGTGTGTGCAGTGAGTGCAGAGTGTCTTAAGTCTGTGAGGGGTGCATGTGTGAACGTGGGAGTGTGGAGTGTGTGTGTCTGTAAGGGTATATGTGGGTGTCTGTGTGCGCATCTATGTATATATGTGTCCATGTGTGTGTGTGTGTGTGTGTGTAGGAGTGTCTGTGTGTGTGTGTGTAGGAGTGTCTGTGTGTGTGTATAGTGCTTTGGTGGTCAACTGTAGTGTGACATGAACCCAAGGTCCCGGTTGAGGCCCTCCCTATGGATTCCGAACTTAGCTATCAGCCTCTGCTGCCTGTCCCGAAGTCCACCTTGGAGGATGGTCACCGGAAGGTCTGAGGCTGAATGCCCTGGATCACTGAAGTGTTCCCCAACTGGGAGGGAACCCTCCTGTCTGTTGATTGTTGTGTGGTGCCCATTCATCCGTTGTCGTAGCCTTTGCTCGGTTTCCCCAATGTACCATGCCTCAGGGCATCCTTGCCTGCAACGTATAAGATAGACCACGTTGGCTGAGTCACATGAATACCTGCCATGTACAAGGGGGGAGGTGTCCCCATGTGTAATGGTGGTATCTATGTCCACACTCTGACATGTCTTGCAGCGCCTACCATGACAGGGCTGTATGGAGTTGTCCTGAGAGCCAGACAGCTTGCTACGAACAACGATCTGTTTGAGGTTTGGCGGTTGTTTAAAGGCAAGTAGTGGAGGTGTGGGGAAGGTCTTGGTGAGGCATTCATCCTCATTGATAATGTGTTGCAGGTCACGAAGAACATGGCGTAATTTTTCAGTTCCTGAGAAATAGTGAACAATGAAGGGTACCCTGTTGGTTGCAGCACGTGTCTGTCTCCTCAGGAGGTCATTACGGTTCCTTGCTGTGGCACGTCAGAACTGGCGGTTGATGAGTTGGGCATCGTACCCTGTTCTTGTGAGGGCATCCCTGAGTACTTCCAGGTGTCCGTCACGTTCCTCCTCATCTGAGCAGATCCAGTATATGCGTAGGGCTTCTCCATAGGGGATGGTTGTTTTAATATGTTTTGGGTGGAAGCTGGAGAAGTGTAGCATTGTGAGGTTGTCTGTGGGTTTGTGGTGGAGTGTGGTGCTGAGGTGTCCATCCTAGATGGAGATGCACGTGTCCATGAATGAGATAGATAGTCGAGAGTAGTCTTTGGTGAGTTTGATGGTGGGATGAAACTTGTTGATGTCACTGTGTAGTTTTGTCAGTGACTCCTCGCCATGGGTCCAGAGGAAGAAAATGTCGTCAATGTACCCGTTGCCTACTGTTGGTTGGAGATCCTGCACAGTGAAGAAGTTTTGTTCGAACCTGTGCATAAAAATATTGGCATATTGGGGTGCAAATTTAGTCCCCATGGATGTTCCGTGTGTCTGAATGAAGAACTGGTTGTCAAAGGTGAAGACGTTGTGATCAAGGATAATGTGGATGAGTTGTAGGATGGTGTTTGGAGATTGGTAGTTGTTGGTGTTGAGTACTGAGGCTGTCGCCGCGATGCCATCATTGTGGAGGATGCTGGTGTAGAGTGCGGAAACGTCCATTGTGACGAGGAATGTTCCTGGTTCGACTGGTCCATGGGTGCTGAGTTTCTGTAAGAAATCCGTAGTGTTGTGACAGAAGCTGGGGATCCCCTGTACAATAGGTTTCAAGATACCTTCCACATAGCTGGAGAGATTCTCACATAGGATTCCATTGCCCGACACGATGGGACGTCAACATATTGTCTAGCTATCACCATTGTTAACAGCTAACCCGAGAATGCATCTTTTTAAAAAACAGGTTTTGTGATTTACACATGAAAGAAATGAAACTATCACAGTATTCTAACAGATGAAAGGCTTAACAGACAATCAATTTTTCAATGTATAATTTCAGTTACAGCACACTGTGAATTTTTGCTATAAATTCTGTGTGTTAGGATTGAGCCCTCCACTACCATCTGATGAAGGAGCGACACTCCGAAAGCTAGTGTGCTTCAAATGAAACCTGTTGGATTATAATGTGGTGTTGTGTGATTTTTAACTTTGTACACCCACAGCATGACCACATAAAAAAAAACAGAAGCTGGCCTGCAAAACACAGAAATCAAGCCTGCCAACACATACAGAAACTATCCAGAGCACCCAAGTCTTGGCCAAACAGGCTAACATAGAAACCAGATATGGCCAAGCTACTCCCAGACCAGAGAACACACTTCCCAAACAGCCTTCACAGTAAAGCTCCCAGTCCTGATTAGCACCGCAGTCCCAATAACCGAAGGGCAGGCTCACTTCCCATTGAAATCGATACCGCATAAACAAAGAAGCAGACTGAGAGACTTCACTCGCAGGAAGAACACAATAGACACATCTGAATGCCAGGAGAAGGGACATTAACACATTTGGGTGGATGGGAAATACAATGGAGAATTCTCTAGAAGACATTCTCACCCACTCACAGAGATGGCTGGAATCTCCTGTGTTAATTACAAATGAATTGCTATTGCCGGTCGCTTGATTAACTTCCATTCAGTTTATTCTTGTTTTAATCTCTTTACAATTTTCACCACTGTACTGTAACTGCTTTACAATTATCACTTTGGTGTCATACCCCTATAAAGCCTGCCTGCACCTTCTGTTCGGGGAACAGCATTCTGGCCATCTGTGCAGAGAATCAGTTCTGGGGCAGCCTGGTCAATTTCTTTCCATGATATCGCTTTGTTTAATTAAACTGCTTGTTAATTTCACTGCGATCCTCATTTGTGGTCTCTGATTTGTTGGGCTCAATTTCTCTGACACAGAATCGATAAAAAATGCATGTATACCAACCTGTTGGATCCCCCCATCTCTTTTACCCCCTGTCCTACCTTCCCATCAGGCGTCTCCCTCTACCCTTTCCCACTGGGCTGGACTATGGCCTTCACTAACCAATTTCTTGCCTGACTGGAAGTCATGTCTACCAAACAAGCTGAAAAGGGTGACGCCAGACACACACTGTTACTCAAAGTGCTTGGGAGAGCTCTGACTTACGGATTCACTATATCTTTCCTACCCCCACCCTGCCCGGACACCCACTACTCCAGATGGATCAGGCATGCTAAAGTCCTGGCCTAAGCAAGCAAAATTGAGGCATTGCTAACAGGAACTGATGTAGTCAATGATTACATAGGTGATTTGGGAATGCAAATTTGTGAGTTAGTATCTGAATTGGTAGTTAAAACGCAATATACTCTGTAAATTACATTTATCTGTCTCTAAATAGACATAGAAAGGTTTGCATAATGGACTCCTGAAGCCACACGATATCTTTTAGTGGATTCAAGTGCAGCGAAAAGCAGACAATCAGACTGTGCTATCCTAACAGTCAATCATAACAGGTCATTAAATAATTCAAGGTTTCCAGGATTGTCCATTGAACCTTCAAACTATATGAAGACACAAATGGTTCTGCAGTGTCTCACATGAATCAAGAGGGACATCACAAGGAATTCCTGTATAATTGACTTTGCTTTGTGGAACACTGATGCATTGAAATAAACATTTAGAGCTATATTTTTGAGTCATTATAAAGCTGGATGAGGATGGTCGTTTTGAGGAGACTAATTTGAACACCAAGAGCAAAACATTTTGAACTAACTCCTGCTTCTCAACAGGAAGAAAGAGGAAGGCATGCAGGGCTAATGTGCTGAACCAGGCTATCAAAATCCTCAACCTGCAGTACTGTAAAAGTGAAATAATGACACCTTCACTCACGCTCAGGATCGATTCTGCTCAGTCCACTTTTTCGACACCAAAGGCCATCATAGCTGCTGCAACTAATTTGAAGCTTTCAACCCCTCCATTTGAGGAAGACAATCTTACAGCTGCCAATTTTGCAAATTAGTCGAAATTGATTTCATTGTTGTCATCAGAAATCATTTTTATCTTTATTTACTTTAAACCTTTGTAAAGGTAGCTTAATTAATAACTTTATCATTGTTTACTAAAGTAACCTCCAACAACAGTTGCATAATAAACTAATCTCCAGTCTTGTTAAAAATGTAAGGCTATGCTGCTGGTTAATTTTAAATTGTAACATTTGAACATAAAAGAGGGTCACATTAGAGCTTATACAAATTCTTAGTTCACTGACCATTCTGAGGACATACATGGTGTGTGGTCATGATAGTTAGGGCATGATTTTGGACCAGGTCAAGTTTATGGTGGTGTTAAGATGAGAGGATGGACAGGAGAGCTGTGGAATAGTCAGGACTGCAGTCAAGAAAAGTGTGTATGAGCTTTGGCAGCAGATGAGCTAAGGCAGAGACTTATAGCAGAAGTGGATGTGTGAGGTCTTTATGATAGAGTTAATATGGGAGGTGACCTCAGTGTGAAGAAGGAAGTTAAATTTGGGAAGCAGTCTAGTTCAGAATCAGATAGTAACCATGAAAATTCCTGGAATCAATTGCTACGAATTAGGTGGGATAGGAGAAAATGCAGTGAAATTAGATTTGAGTAGCTGCATGCCTGATTAGCGGGTGCAATATTGTGATAGACCGGTATAAGATAAAGTTCACTGCACTTAAAGAGGAAATGCATTTTGACTGAAGAATGTGATGAAGTTAAACTGGGGGTGTATTTGAACAAAGGAACACAAAAGGATAGCTCAACGTGACCAAGAGAAAGCTTCAACCTCTCTACCACAGCACTGAAGATTGTGGTGAAGGAAATGTGGAGGTGATAAGGGAACCCTCCAGACATACAAGGCAAAGATAGTGACGCTACAAAGAACTGGATGCAGTACGATGAAAATTTCAATGATTTCACAAATGTGAGGAACATTGGTGAAAGTATCTTACATAGAATCCCTACAGTGTGGAAACAGGTCCTTCGGCCCAACAAGTCCACACTGACCTTCCAAAGAGTAACCCACCCAGACCCATTCTCCTACATTTACTTGAGGCTAATGGACATCCCTGAAAACTATGGACAACTTAGCACAGCCAATTCACCGAACCTGTACATCCTTTGGATTGTAGGAGGAAACCAGAGCACCCAGAGGAAACACACACAGACAGAGGGAGAATGTGCAACTCCACACAGACAGTCACCTGAGGCAGGAATTGAACCAAGGTTCCTGGTGCTGTGAGGCAACTGTGCTAACCACTGAGCCTTACCTCACTAATTGCACTTACAGCCTGATACTCCGCATAAAGAACTTGACCCATCTCACTTATTTAACATCAATCTCTATCAATAATGAATCTTACCTCACATTCATAGATTCACCTTACCCTCTCATACTTAGCACTGCTGTAAACCTCCTATTCATTTTCATACCTTGTACACGCAGTTAACCATGACAGTCATATCACCAAAACACATTGCAGCACCTTCACTGATACCTGTAGAAAAACATGAGCACACAGTTTCAGGCATCAATGCTTGCAGGACAGACAGGACAACACTGTTGTATGAAATGGTGCTCACCAATGTTGAAGCAGCCAGCACTGAGACCATAACTAATGCTGGGAGTGATACAATCAAAATGTACAATGCCCATAATTAATCAGCCTTAATCTGAATTGCTGGCTTCAACAGTGGCATTCTGGCTCATTAGAAAATGCCAGCTTTACAGACGCCAGCAACATTTGGGTCTTAAAGACCATCAGTCAAGGCCTATGTCAGAACATCCTCAGTCTTTCTCCTTTGCTGTCACCAGATTGGAATTGTGAGGAACTGGGGGCCAGGAGGGCTAAAAGGGAAGAGGGTTAGGGCCATTGACATATCTAGGCAGTGGGTCAGGGATGGGTCATTGCACTTGACTGCCTGCCTCTCTTCTGCAGTTACATCCTCATCTTAAATGTCAATGGTCACCCTGCAGGTCCTCTGACTTGCCCAGCCATCTCTGCACCAAGTGCCAGAAGATCAGAGTGTGCAGATACCACCACAGTGATAAGAACACATTTTGGGCCAGATTTCCTCTCCTTTGGACTGGTGACAGAGGCTGCTCGAAGGACAACAATTGGATGAGTTGGCCCTGAAGTGAAATTCACTCCCTTCTCACCACCTCACCAATTGAGTTGGGGTCCATACAGGACCTCAGTTTCCATCTCAGCAATAGCCTGCTTTTTCAGCAAGAAAGAAACTGGCTAGTTTCTCTGTTGTGTAATCAGAGTTTTTTAGATTAGATTCCCTACAGTGTGGAAACAGGCCCTTCGGCCCAACCAGCCCTCCAAAGAGAAACCCATGCAGGCCCATTTCCCTCTGACTAATGCACCTAGCACTATGGGAAATTTAGCATGACCAATTCACCTAATCTGCACATCTTTGGACTGTGGGAGGAAACCAGAGCACCCGGAGAAAACCCGCACAGACACGGGTAGAATGTGCAAACTCCCCACAGACAGTTGCCCAAGGCTGGAATTGAACCTGGCACCCTGGTGCTGTGAGGCAGCAGTGCTAACCACTGAGCCTTCGTGCCTATTTGGTTAAAGAGTGTGTGGTGTCTGCTGGTATTCAACAGGGTTTACACAATCGGTGGGTACCACAGATGGCAGAGTGTATCATCAAACCCACAAAAACTTAAAATTTAAATTTAGTAAGTTTCCTTTGAAATTATGATTTTGTGTTACAGTGCTCCTTGGAAACTAATTTTTCTATCTAATTTATTTAAAATAGTAGTGGTTGGATCTGTACGTGTTGATGCACTGGGCAGGAGTACACCAGCAGGACAAATATAAGAGTAGCCTTCCATGAACCATGCTGCAGTCAGTGGGATAGCACTTTGTAAAAGCGCAAGGAAGGTAAATGCACAAAGAAGACAAGATTAAGGGAATTCACAAGGGTAATTAGTTATCTTTTATATGGAATTCTGTTTCATTGATAAAATAGGTTTGGAATATCTGTTTGATGATGGCTTTTATTTCAGCATTGGGTCAAGAGATGTCTTTAGTTAAAGATCAGGCAATTAAAGTTCAGGATTGTTGAAAATAGAGCATTGGGGTTGCCTTCATTGCTGTCACAGCCAGATAAGCTGATCATGGACTTCCTTATGCTGCCAGGTTGAATGCTTAGCCACTGTGGTAGAGCTCATGACAAGCCAGAAGCAGTCCTCAAATATCTGAATTAAAGAAGTGAACAAGTTGGTTTTACCTAAAATGCCAACACGGAGGTCAAATGCTAGAGTCCAAACCAGTCAACATGTTAAGGTAATAAATTTACATGCTTCAGCACACATCTACTGATGGATCAAGAACAAAATCCTGCCAATTCAGATTGAAGATGTGGTGCATAGAGCTCCACAGGAGCCACCACTGAGAAGGAATGACTAAACATCCAATGACTCAGAATGCAGCAAGGAGCAAATTGCCTGTTTAGGAGATTCAGGATACTTCAAAGAAGAAATAGTTTGTTTTAGCAGATAGGATGTCCTCCACAAAGAAATTCTGGACATTATTGCTCTTCTGGTTCAAATATGCTGTATAAGGTAATGTTTCTGAAAGAGTTGTTGTTAGAGACTGTATTTAGTTCTACTCAGTCTGATGATGTCATATGGTTTAGTGGAGATGAGGTAGAACGTGTTAGGATCTTGTGGAGTAAAGGCATATATTCGCATGTCTCTTCACAGCTTTAGTAACAATTTTCATCTCACTAATGTAACTTTTACCTGATTGTAATTGGCAATAAACTATACCTTGTTAAGACATGAGCCCCTTCTTCATTATGCTTGAATAGTGAGTGGAAAGTGAGGTCTGCAGATGCTGGAGATCAGAGATGGAAATGTGTTGCTGGAAAAGCGCAGCAGGTCAGGCAGCATCTAGGGAACAGGAGAATCGACGTTTCGGGCATTAGCCCTTCTTCAGGAATGAGGAAAGTTGGTCCAGCAGGCTAAGATAAAAGATAGGGAGGAGGGACTTGGGGGAGGGGCGTCGGAAATGTGATAGGTGGAAAGAGGTCAAGGTGAGGGTGATAGGTCAGACTAGGGTGGGGGCGGTGAGGTCGGGAAGAAGATTGCAGGTTAGGAAGTCGGTGCTGAATTTGATGGATTTGACTGAGACAGGCTGGGGGGAGGGGAATAGTGAGTGGTTAATCCTCTATCACTGTAAGTATCCTTCTAACCCCAGTGCGACATAATGATCAGTGGTGTGCCTTGTTTCAAAATAACACAAGGTACAGCAAAAAACAAAAATCCATCAAATGCGGAAGAAAAAATTTGCAAAAGACCAAGTGAGTTTACAGCTTTAAGGAATTTACTGTTTTAAAAACCACTCAGCAGCTACAGGCTTTCGAATAGACAGGCAGGCAGCAGAAACCCCTAGAAAGAACAACAGGAGAGAAACAGCACTCAAGGCTAAAGCCTTTAGTTCAGACCTGGTGAGGAGAAATAGCATGGGCTAGAAAGGACTTAAAGACTAAATCTACCTGACAGTTACGGATTCCATCAGAACATGTGGAACTGTTGGAGAATTCATGGTTGGAGGCTTGGTTAGAATGTGAATGCATGGACCGTTGTGAGTGAAGTTAAAAATCCCTATTGGGCAAAGGGAAAAATCTACATTAGTATTGTGAAACTTGAAAGGGTTCAGAAAAGATTTACAAGAATGTTGCCAGGGTTGGAGGATTTTAGCTATAGGGAGAGGCTGAACAGGCTGGGGCTGTTTTCCCTGGAGCGTCGGAGGCTGAGGGGTGACCTTATAGAGGTTTACAAAATTATGAGGGGGATGAATAGGATAAATAGACAGTCTTTTCCCTGGGGTAGGAGAGTCCAGAACTAAAGGGCTTAGGTTTAGGGTGAGAGGGGAAAGATATAATAGAGACCTAAGAATATGAAGAAAAGTGAAGAAACAAAGGGCCCAACTTTACAGTCCTTCTTGTTAAGACATGGGACATGGGTCTGGTTGCCAGGCAGGAGTCCCTTTGCCATGCTTCTACCCCGGAACAAAAATTGCCACATCTCGGCACCATCTCCCCTCCACCAGTACCCTTGCCACTATGTATCCTTACTGGACTTTGGCAATGCAGATGCCATCGATGCTGCTAGGTACCGCACCAGTCCAAACTCAACTGCCGCTGCAATGCATCTGCTTTGGGCCCATCTCAGTTAAGCAGCTGCTGCAATGTCACCGGATCTCGTACTGTGCCCAAAACACCTCTGCTGTTGCCTCTGTGAATCTACTCTGGATGTAGACACCACTGGGAATCCAAACCCGCCTCACAGCAGCAGCCATGAGTTGGCACTAGGACTGCCTCGATGATGCAGAAGCCACAGAGAAACCAAACACACCTCCAATGTCGCCACAACAAGTCCATGCTGCTAGACCTACACAAGTCCATGCTGCCAAGCCTACTCAAGACCACGCTGCTGAGCCTACTCGAGTTCGTGCTGCTGGGCCTACTCGAGTCCGTGCTATTGGGCCTATTCGAGTCGTGCTGCTGGACCTACACGAGTCTGCACTGCTAGGCCTAATCGAGTCCACGCTGCTCTCTGTACACAAGACCACGCTGCTAAGCATACTCAAGTCAATGCTGCTAGGCCTATTCAAGTTCGTGTTGCTGGGCCTACTCAGTCCACGCTGCTAGGCCTATTCGAGTCTGCGCTGCTGGGCCTATATGAGTCTGCACTGCTAGGCCTACTTGAGTCCATACTGCTGGGCCTACACAAGTGCACAATGCTGGGTCTACACAGGTCCACACTGCTGGGCTGACTCAAGTCCACGGTGCTAAACCTTACAAGTCTGCGCTGTTAGGCCTACTCGAGTCCATGCTGCTGGACCTACACGAGTCTACACTGCTGGACCTACATGAGTCCACGCTGTTAGGCCTACACGTGTCTGTGCTGCTGGGCCTACACAAGTCCACAATGCTGGACCTAGACAGGTCCATGCTGCAGGGCCTACTGGAGTCCACGGTGCTAGATCTGCGCTGTTAGGCCTACTCAAGTCCGTACTGCTGGGCCTACATGAGTCCACACAAATGGGCCTACATGAGTCCACACTGCTGGGCCTACTCAAAGCCAATGCAAAGAGAAATAAAAGAGAGAAGAGAGAGAAAAAGAAAAGAAATGAAAAGAAAGAAAAGCTAATGGAGTGGTTGAATGGTATCAGAAGCCCTACTCTGCTGCCATGTTATTGGAAGTCACCAGAACTGAACAAATAAATATGCCTGTGCATTCAAAATGAACTTATGTGTATTATAAATCTCCAAAATATAAAAGAATGCACTGATAGTTTTGAGGAACTTTTACAAGCTTTTAACAATTTTGTTAATCTGAGAACAAATAAAGTTCTTGAAAGAGCAATTTTTGAAAAAAAGATCAAGGGGTGTTGTTTCACTGGTAGGGCCATCATTTATTACCCATCTCTAAATGACTTTAGAATTACCATCTTGGAGCAGTAGTACAGTCCATTTTTTATAGATACATCCATAATGCTATTAGGGAGGCGTTACCATGTTTTTGACCCAGTGATGGTGAAAGGCCAGTGATTAGATAATGATTAAAGAGAAGTCATAGTGTCATAGAGATATACAGCATGGAAACAGACCCTTCGGTCCAACCCGTCCATGCCGACCAAATATCCCAACCCAATCTAATCCCACCTGCCAGCACCCGGCCCATATCCCTCCAAACCCTTCCTATTCATATACACATCCAAATGCCTCTTAAATGTTGCAATTGTACCAGTCTCCACCACATCCTCTGGCAGCTCATTCCATACAAGTACCATCCTCTGTGTGAAAAGGTTGCCCCTTAAAAACTTTTTATATCTTTCCCCTCTCACCCTAAACCTATGCCCTCTAGTTCTGGACTCCCCACCCCAGGGAAAAGACTTTGTCTATTTATCCTATCCATGCCCCTCATGATTTTGTAAACCTCTATAAGGTCACCCCTCAGCCTCCGCCGCTCCAGGGAAAACAGCCCCAGCCTGTTCAGCCTCTCCCTGTAGCTCCAATCCTCCAACCCTGGCAACATCCTTGTAAATCTTTTCTAAACCCTTTCAAGTTTCACAACATCTTTCCGATAGGAAGGAGACCAGAATTGCATGCAATATTCCAACACTGGCCTTGTTCAGCATCTAGAAGTATTCATTTATAATTTAATTTATGATCTTATCAGATGAGTGGAAAAACATTTCAATGGAGCTTTGAAATCAGAATTTATAAGTGATAGAATTGTCGGAATTATTAATGAATCTTTGTCAGTCCTAAGGAGCTCTGACTATGCAAAAGGTTATTCAGCTTGTGCTGGATGCAGAAATCAGGAAGAATTACAGATATATCCTCAGACACGAAGAGCAGCCTTATCACAGAAGAGAAACAGAGTCCATTCAGTTTACAACCCTAAAGACTCAAGTAACAAGCTAACACAAATGAGAGGCCAAACACAGATACCAAGTATCAGCACTGTGGAAGGTAAAAGCTTCACAGGCACCAGAAGTGCCACACTCTGCCAAAAAAATACAATATCTGTAAAACTATAGGTCACTTAAGGAAGATGTGCAGATGTAGATCTGATTTTCAAAGCAGACAAACTTAAAACAAAGAACAAATGTAAGCCCATCAGTCCTTCAGGCCTGCTCCACCATTGAAGAAGATCATAGCTGATCTGATTCCAACCTCAACTCTACGTGTCTGCCGACTCCTGATAATATTATATCCCCTTTGTAATCAAGAATCTATCTAGCTCTGCCTTAAAATTATTTAAAGATTCTGTATTCATTAACTTTTGAGGAAGGGAATTCCAAAGATTCTCAATCCTCAGAGAAAAAGTTGTTTTCTCAACTCTGTTGTAAATGGATAACTCCTTATTTTTAAAGTATGACCCTAGTTCTACAGTCTCTAATGAGAAGAGACATCCTTTAAACATTCACCTAGTCAAGTCCCCTCAAGATCCTCTATATTTGAATTTAGTTCTTGCTGCTACTTCTAAACTCCAGTGGATGCAGGCCTGTTCTGCTTAGCCTTTCCTCAGAATCCACTGAATCCAGGCTTAGACTAGTAAATCTTCTATGAACTGTTCCTAATCAATGGACATCTTTTCATAAACACAATGACCAGTTCTGCACAAAGTACTCTAGATGTGACCTCATCAGTATCTCTATAACCAAGGTATAACCTCCCTATTCTTGCATTCAGTTACACTTGCAAAACAAAATAGCATTCTATTAGCTTTCCTTATTATGTGCAGTACCTTCTTACTAACCTTTGAAATTCATGCACTGGGACATCCAGGTCTCTCTGCAATCCGGAGCTCGGCAACTTCTGAAAAAAAGCAAATGCCTACTCTTACAAAAATGTTAATGTTGTAGAACCAACTGCATTAGAGTTGTATACAATGTATTCCCAAGGGAAATTGGCTTGGGTTTGACAGAATATATTTGTGTCAATGGACATGTCATTAATTTTAAGCTTGATACAGGAAAAAAAACTTCACTCTCTTAGAAGAAAAAGGATTCACTCTCGTATCCTATATCTGAAGAGGCAGAATTTATAGCCAACAGAAGTGAAGCTATATAACATAGGTGACATAACTCTTAAGATTGATGGTATGCCACAAGCAACGCTGCAGCATCAAAGAGCTGAAGAGAGTTAAGAATGTATAATTGATTTACAATCAAAACACTTCACTTTTAAGTGACTTCTAACTCACTTTTTCAGTCACATCTTGATCTCAGTGTCTTTGAAGTGGCAGAAAGTGTTCAACTAGCTCAGGGGAGGATGGTAACTGTGCAACAGGGGATACACACTGTAGCCATGGCTGATGGCTCTATTACACAACCTCTTGACTGAGGCTGGGCATAGATAGAGTGAAGCCCATTTTTCCACAGGGCCATTGTGCTGCAGGCATCCTGAAGATGAGGTTCTGATGCTTAGATCAGTCTTGAAGGTCAGAGTTCATGGGGGATGGGGAAATGGTGCTTGCACTTGGTGCCTACAGTGTATGCCACATAAGGATTGAATATGAACCCTGCAGAATTGGAGCAAGCAAAAAGGGATGTGGGGGATGCTGATGAGGAAATTGTGCATGACAATCATTTCCTTCAGCATGATAGAGCAGTGCAGCATTGGGTAGCCAGCCCAGGCAAGACTTAATGACATTCAGTTCCAAAATATGTGAATTGTTTGAAGTGATCATTCATTGACTGTAAATTTGTTGTTGCTCGATAAGCAAGAAACCTTTGCCTGTCCCCAGAAGCAGATGCTTCTGTTTGCTTTTTGTATTGGTCAATAAAAGTCAATGGCTCCCACATTGACCAATAACAAGATGCTTTGCTATGCTGGGTATTCAGGAAATTGTAACAACTCCCCTACCCAGTGTTCTCAGATAGAACGGCAAAAGGCTGGGTAGCTTGACACTTGTATCTGCAGTTACAAGGACAGTCAATCAGGCAGGTGATGATGAGCTTCAATTTGCAGTGAAATATCACCCATTCCACCTACATGTCTTCAGAAGCTGTTGTTTTTTGTCTGTCTCTGCTATGTCTACTGTGAAGGGTTACTCATGTCAGCCATGGGCTGACTTGATGCATAGCTGGGCTTTAAATGAGGTATCAGCGATGGGAATCCTGGAAGGCTCTGGTAGAACCGAGTACTTCGGTAGCTGGCAAGTGCACAATAGATGAGCACGATGCAATAGAAATGTGGTGCATATACTATGAGGTGAGCAGCGTAAAATTGCATGACATCACTCACTAGAAGTCATGGAAGGAAATCTTCCATGGAATTCCCAAAATTGGTAATTCATTGACTTTTTGTGAAATTCCATCCATTATATAACCAATATTTAAAAACATATAATGTGCCTTTTTTTCTGTGGGACAGGCAGAGTGGGCTAGGGACAATACTATTGCTGAGACTTCACTGGGATTTCCCAAAGATCTGCAGACAATTGACTTTGAATGAAAGGTAGATTTTTCACTTTGTGTAATAATGTAAAATGAGTGACCTGTCAGCAGCCTACCTTTTGTTTCTTTCAGGCAAAAGTGAGGACTGCAGATGCTGGAAACCATAGTTTAGATCAGTGTGGTGCTGGAAAAGCACAGCAGGTCAGGCATCCGAGGAGCAGGAAAATCGACGTTTCGGGCAAAAGCCCTTTGTTTCTTTCAGTCATTCAAAGAGATGTAAAAGGGGTTAGCCCATTTTGCACTCTCACATGAAGTCAAAGCTATCTTGAATGTCAACTGGCTATTCAGGACATAACCAAGCTGATCTCATTTTCACCACTCATGTTTGATAAATCACTGTATAGTGGAGCCCTGGATAATTATTCCCCGCGCTAGGCCAATTTTCATCCCATAATAGTGTCTCAGCTCAAAACAGCCAGTTCAATATATAGTGTAAATTAAATTTGTGGCTTCCATGGTTTGTAAAATTCAGTTTAATCCTAGACAATAGTGTTGCTACTGAGTGATTGTCTGAGTGGTTAGAGTCACTGCTGTAAATAATTATATGACAGCAGCAAGCATGATTGCACTTGTTTTTTTTCAACCTGTTACTGATTAGTCAGACAGGGAGTGACGAAAGGGGAAGGTTAAACTTTTCTCAGACATAAACGTAATCATGAAACCTAATTAATCATTGCTTTGAATTTCATGTGACTGTATGAATCACATTGCAGCACAAACTGAAAGTTTATAAAGTATGACAATATGCATTTGAAACCCCATAGGGCTGAGGAGGCTCAGCAATTGAGTATATTTAGGAAAGAGATCAACAAATTTCTAAATGTTAAGATTATCAAGGGACATGTAGATAACTTGTGAAATAGGAATGAGGTAGAAGATCAGCCATGATTTTATTGAATGGCAGAGCAGGTTTGACAGGGTGGATTGCCTACATGTGCTCTTGGTTTGCAATTTTCAATGTGGCCTATTGCTGGAATTTTTCCATTCGATGCAGGAAATGGAGGTTGGGACTAACCCATATGCCATGGTCCTGTCTTTATTCAAACAGTGTTGGCAGGTGGGATTTTGACCTCTTGGTGGACAGGACCAAGATGACGATGGGGCAGATTGATGCCGAAATGGCCATGTTAAAAGGCCAGCTTCATTTTCAGAAACACTGATCGATTTCTTCAGAAGAGGGTAAAGCATCCCGCACCCTCATCCTAACCTTTTCGTTCACTAACCTCTCTTAGACCATCCTTGCTTTCTTACACAAGCACCCCTTTTCATGCCCAGCACCTACACAAGCACCCCTTTTCATGCCCAGCTCCTCCAACCATATACCTACTATCTCGCTTTAACTCTAACCCCTCCCAGCTTTGCAGTATCCAGATAAAAAGAACTTATTAGTCCTATAATAACGTTGGGAATTAATTGAAAACTCATGACATTGTCAAATTAACTAAACAACACTTGACGACGCAATTGAAAAAAATAAGTTTTTAAATGGTTATGTTGTGCAGAGGTTGCTCACACTTCAAGACAGTAGCTGTGAACTGACCTTACTTGAGCCCTAGCTGCTGGCTGAAGTCGGTTTGAGCTGGTTCAGCTCGGAGGGATAAATTAAGTGGGAAATCTTTATTTGATGGAACAGTAATGTGGTAATCCTAAAGGTGTCCTTGGAATGAGCCTATAGTGGGAAGATACCAGTGCTCAGATGAGCTGAGGAACAAACAAACATCACAGTTTGGAAAGAAAAGGGAAAAGAATAAAAATGAAGGAGTTAGTGTGCATCAGTGAGAACTCTGGACAGCAACCTTCATGAAGTGCACCTCCACACTTAGATGTGGAGAAGACCCCCGAGACCTTGAAGAGATGCCTGACCAGCTTGAGCTTCTATTCTTGGGTGCTAGCTTTTATTTTGCTGATTGTTCTGGAAATGTCAAGATTAATGGATAGTGATGAAATGCATACTAGCTGTTAATCTTTTTGTAACCAACTGGTGTGAATTGTATGTCTGCTTTAACTAAACCAATACAGATAGTGCTTAGTTGATATAGACTTGAGTCAAGAGTATGGTGCTGGGAAAGCACAGCAGGTCAGGCAGCATCCAAGGAGCAGGAGAATCGACGTATAGGGCATTAGCCCTTCAACAGGAACTGTGCTTTTCCAGCATGCTACCTGACCTGCTGTACTTTTGTGTTTTTCCAGCATCACACTCTCAACTCTGAGAGCAGTAACATCGACGTTTCGGGCAAAAGCCCTTCATCAGGAATAAATGTTCTCAATGCTGCCAATGCTGTAGCAAATACCGTCTCTGGTGCTGGAACTACAACCTCTCCAATCTCCCTTGGTGCTTTGGGAACATGCCTGAGCAGAATTCACTCACAAGTTGGGCCAAGGTTAAAAATCACACAACATCAGGTTATAGTCCAACAGGTTTAATTGGAAGCACTAGCTTTCAGAACGCGCTGCGAAAGTTAGTGCTTCCAATCAAACCTGTTGGACTATAACCTGGTGTTGTGTGATTTTTAACTTTTTACACTCTAGTCCAACACCGGCATCTCCAAAAGCTGAGCCAAGACACTGCCATGAAACAATAAGAGACTGGCTGACATATCGCCGAGAGACCACGCCAGGACCAATCATGAGCCGCAAAGAGAGCAGGCCGAGAGCCACCACAAGCCTACAGAGGGACATAGATAAGCTGCAAAGCTGGGGTGAGAGGTGGCAAATGGAGTTTAATGCAGAAAAGCATTAGGAGATTCAATTTGGAAGGAGTAACAGGAATACAGAGTACTGGGCTAATGGTAAGATACTTGGTAGTGTGGATGAGCAGAGAGATCTCGGTGTCCATGTACAAAGATCCCTCAAAGTTGCCACCCAGGTTGATAGGGCTGTTAAGAAGGCATAGTGTGTTAGTTTTTATTGGTAGAAGGATTGTGTTTCGGAACCATGAGGTCGTGCTGCAGCTGTACAAAACTCTGGTGCGGCTGCACCTGGAGTATTGCGTACTATGGGAAGGAATTGGAAAGGGTTCAGAAGAGACTTACTAGGATGTTGCCTGGTTTGGAGGGAAGGTCTTATAAGGAAAGGCTGAAGGAATTGAGGCTGTTTTTGTTAGAGTGAAGAAGGTTGAGAAGTGACTTGATTGCAATGTATAAGATAATCAGAGGGTTAGATAGGGCGGACAGAGAGAGCCTTTTTCCTCGGATGATGATTGCTAGCACAAGGGAACATAGCTTTAAATTGAGAGGTGACAGATTTAGGACAGATGTCAGAGGTAGGTTCTTTACACAGAGAGTAATAGGGGTGTGGAACGCTCTGCCTGCAACAGTAGTAGACTCGCCAACTTCAAGGACATTTAAATGGTCATTGGAAGGCATATGGACGAGAATGGAATAGTGTGGGTTAGATAGGCTTCAGATTGATTTCATGGTCGGCGCAACTTTGAAGGCAGAAAGGCCTGTACTGTCCTTTAATGTTCTATGTTCTAAGCTGCCACGAGACCAGGCTGGGACCCACCATGAGCTGCAAAGAGACCAGGCTGGGACCCACCATGAGCCGCAAAGAGACCAGGCTGAGATCCATCAGAAGCCACCAAGAGACCAGGCTGAGATCTGCCGTGAGTCACCAAGAGACCAGGTTGGGACCCACCACAAGCCACCAAGAGACCATCTTCGAGCTACCAGAACACCAGGAGGGGAAAACAGCAAAAATAGGGGAGAAAAAGAGAAATAAAAGGGGAAAAAGAGAAGGAAATGAGAAATAAACAGAAGGAGAGTAGAAGCTCCAGATGGGGAGTCCTATGCTGTCACCAACTTGACTGCCATTTGACCAATGCTGGTGAAACCTGATGGTTTCCCTGTTGTCAGAATAAATGACCTAGAAACCAAAATATTTAGAATTATTTACATTTTCCAATCACAGCACTGTCACCACTCACTTAAGCAAACACAGATATGGTTCAGGCTACAGACGATGTAGCACCATTTTACTAATATTTTGTACTCTTCCCAAGTCTAACTCATGGCTGATGCGCTGTGATTTAGCAAGGCTTCCAAATCACAGCGGTCTTAAGATGTAAAGACTGTACCTTTTCATTTTTCTATATGTTTTATTGTGGACTGAAATATGAAAAGGAGTTTTTTGAAAACCAAGAATTGTTGAAGGATTGCTGCACTTTTGAAAGCAATTTAACTGACATTCTGTTTGTTTTGTTTCCTTTCTCTGCAGTTAAGACCACCTCAAACCAGAAGGATGCCAATTTATTTTTCTCTCATCAATTATTATAAGCTGATTTTAAGCAGCATGTGAGAGTCATATATGAATGAACCAATCACCCGATGCCTTCTGCAAGCAAGTGAAAGTATCTGGAGAAGGAAGAGCATGGAGCAACATGTACTGTCAAGCTGAAAGGATCGTCTCAGAGAACCCTGCGGACAGAGGCCATTGAACTGCCTTTCTAGTCTTTCCCTCCATCCATAACACCCACGTTGCTTTTCCATCTGTGTTTGTCTGTAAGTGTGTGCGGGAGGGAGATTATAAATGGGTAAGAGTTTTAACTAGTAGCATTATATGCTGTTGGCTCATTATTGTTTACCTGCAGATACATACTATTCGTTTGTAATAAATAGTAATTGTTGTTAGATTTGGTCCATACTTTGTCAATCTGGACTGAGAAGAAAGGCAAAATGGGGAATTTTGGATACTTTACTGAAATCTTAAACCTTTGTGATGAACCTGGGAATAGTGGGGCTTGGTTTCCAGTATGCTACCCCAGTGAGGTGTGACAGTGAAAACTGCAGAATGGAAGTGCCCATTTCTGCAATAGTGTTGACCTCTACATTGGAGTATGTGGAGTTCTTGACTGGACCAGAGAAAATAGCCAACATTGGAAATTGGGGTGGAGCTTCCAGATATTTACTTAGTTGCCATTTTACTTTCCTGCCTATTTAGTCCCTAATGGAACCATGGCTTTGGCAGTCAAAGCTCTCTGAGAAGATAGAACTTTCTGGTACTTTTGGCCAAGAAGGGAGCTTTCCATTTTATTGAAGATTTTATTTTTGGAGCATTTCACAGAGAAAGAGGTTTGTTGCTATGTTGCAACACCTGGTTAAGATAAACTGGAAATTTCCAATCAGTTCAATGAAATAAAATGGACAATTCTGAATCCTGTTTATAATGTATGGGATTAAAAAAAAGTTCATAATCTACAAGATGCTGTCATTCAACAAGACTGATGAATGGGAAATAAATTTAAATTACCTTAGAAAGTGTCCACTTCTATTATTCAAAATTTAACTGAGCATTTCATAAATATTTATGGGATTAATAAGCAAGACTTACCATGACAGCAGATCGCGTAGCCCAAGTATATACAAGCAACAATAGCAGTAACCACACTGGCTAATCTACAGTGCTGTTTATTTTATTTCCTGCAATCCGGTTTATCCTGAGAAGTTGTAGGACCAGCTATCAATGTAACAAGCAGTCATCAAAACTTCTGTAATATCATAGCACAGATGTTTCCTTAGTAATTTTATGATGGAGCAGGGCAGTTCTTGGAGGAAATCAAAAGCATACATGTTAACCTGGAACACTGGTGGGCGGCACGGTGGCACACTGGTTAGCATTGCTGCCTCACAGCGCCAGAGACCCGGGTTCAATTCCCGCCTCAGGCGACTGACTGTGTGGAGTTTGCACGTTCTCCCCGTGTCTGCGTGGGTTTCCTCCGGGTGCTCCGGTTTCCTCCCACAGTCCAAAGATGTGCAGGTAAGGTGATTTGGCCATGCTAAATTATCTGTAGTGTTAGGTAAGGGGTAGATGTAGGGGTATGGGTGGGTTACGCTTTGGCGGGTCGTTGTGGACTTGTTGGGCCGAAGGGCCTGTTTCCACACTGTAATGTAATCTAATCTAATGTAGAACTAGCAAAAAACTGAACAATCAAAAAGACTGTTAATTTCATGAAGCTGGTAAGACAAAGGCACCCTTGGATTTAAGCCCATAAGAAATGCAATTAGGCAACTTCCAGGTAAACACTGGTGCCTACCTGCAGGGTGCAGGGGTTGTCGTGTGGGCTAGAGGGGGATGGGTGGAGGAGAAGGAAGTCATTCTCCATAAGTACTCTATTTCTCGCTCTGGTAGCAACATCTCCAAAAAGTAATTGCCGTTCAGAAATTACCATCAGTAACTTATTTTAACTTGGGTCAAAAAAAAATCACCAAACTTTTATGTTGTAACTCAACTGGTTGCCTTACAAGGTAGATTTTGCAATAGTTGTTAGCTATAGAAATATAACATTCATTTCCAGCTTTTCCAGTCAGCCAGCCCAGGACCCTCCCTTATCTTGAGTCATCACTTTCACAAGCTATAGAAAGTAAGTTAGCTTGAAAAAATGATTAACTAATTCTATCTTTGTGACTTCTTTTTCACAAATGGTGTTTATGTAATTTTTAGGTTGCATCAAATGTAATCTGATTCCTGCCCCATGTTGATCCAAAAGCAATAAACTTGGATTCACCCCATAGTTTTCACATTCAAGGAAAACACAACTCTCCACAGGAGTGACTTTGTAAGACTCTGTACTGCCATTTAAAT
The DNA here is from genome assembly GCF_037043375.1 of Chiloscyllium plagiosum. Classification (NCBI taxonomy): domain Eukaryota; kingdom Metazoa; phylum Chordata; class Chondrichthyes; order Orectolobiformes; family Hemiscylliidae; genus Chiloscyllium; species Chiloscyllium plagiosum. Next base: position 38,276,359 of record NW_028270139.1, on the reverse strand, counting down.
TTCATTTTATATGTTTCCAATATTTGCACACTGAAAGCTGATATTTGGCTTTCATGTGTGATTATTTTAAAACAGTATTGATCATGTAGGCCAAAATCCTATCAAACTCCATGTTGTTCTGCCAGTGGGGACTGAGAGTAGGACTTGAATTCATTGGGTGGGGTGGGAAAGTTGCTGGTGGGTGGAGAAAGTAGGACCCCGAGTGGAACTTATTTTGGCAGCAGACAATAAAAAGCCATGCCTTGCACCTCCTGTCTAATTGAGGATAGCAGTTAGCTTCTCGGGACTGCCAGCCCAAATAGAATAAGCACCACTGAAAGAAGTGGCCACTACTGAGGCTGCAACAAGAGGAAGAAGTCACTTCCATGTTGCAATTCTCTCAAAGATCAGGTAAGGCCCTTTAACAGTGCGGGTCTCAGGCAGGCAGACTATGCTGATTAGTAACTTGAACCCTTCAGCAGCATCTCAAAGTTGGAGGGTTGGATATTGTCACCAGCAGATTCTTTTGTGTGCCATGGTTTGGTCATTAATGAAGGTCACTTTTGCAGAAACTGCAGTATCCCTGTGTGCGTCGGGGGAATAAATCGGGTAAAATATCGGCACAGCCAAGAAGCAGCTATTAGTTAAATTTTGTTCACTTACGTCCAGTCAACAGGCGGCTGTGCCATTGGCATTCTCACCAATGAGGATATCCCATGATGGCAGTAAAACCTTAGGCTCTCCTAGGGCGATGCCTATTGCAGTTATTTTATAAGGTTTCCTTTCTACCAGCCTAAGGCCTAATAAAATCAAGACCTTATTCTTGGCCTTTCCAGAACCTGATCAATGACATGGGAAGTAAACTCCAAGATCCTGATCTAATGTTTTAAACAATAATTCTGAACTTCAATCGGAAAAACAATAAAGGAAACAAAGTATTATCCTTCTTAGGAAGGGTAAAACTTACAGCCCAGATATAGCCTGTTTGGCTCTCTATTGCTTTCGTTCTACTCGAGCCTGGTGCACCTTTTTATCAAGTCACTCTGTCACCATTCTCTTCTATTCCTTTCTGCCTTATATATTTGTCAACTTCAGCTGAAATCTCTGTGCTAGTCACCCAGCCACCCTATGTGGTAACAAGTTCCACCTTCTCAGCATTCTTTGAGTAAAGAATTTTCTTCTGAATTCGTATTAGCTTTCTTAGTGATTATCTGAGATTTATGGTCCTGAGGTTTGGATTTCACTGTAAGTGGAAACAGCTTTTTTACATCCACCCTATCAAATCCTTTCATAATTTTAAAGCCTCTATCTGGTTGGCTTTCAGTCTCCAGTTTTGTCAGGAAAGGATTCCCGAGCCTGTTCAATCCTTAATCCTGAATTAAACTGTGAACACCATAATGGTACTTAATGGATTTATATGTAGAGCTAAATCATGATGATTATTCTTTCTTTCATATTAGAACTTATGTTGATCTGTCCAGTACAAACTACCATTCAGTTGAATGACATTAAATCACTGAATTCCACAGTACAGATTCACTGCAAGATGCCAGCTTCCTAGGACAAAAGCATGTGGCCTAAAAGCTCCCTCTGCAAACCTAGGGCAGCATTTGAAGTTCTGGGAGACAGTCTGTTTTTGATTAAACATAATTTTAAAAATTGTTAGGATATAAGATTTGGCTCTGTAGTTGATTTTGCTAATTCGGGAGCCAGCGGTGATAGAAATTCAGGTGCGACCTCCAACCACTTCTGATGCAGCCCCCACTGAGTGTCATGTTAGGAAGAATGATAGCGCTGGTATGGGCAAAACATGACATCAGTCAGCACTCAATGTTGATTTGAAACCCAATCTGGCAGTTTGGTCTTTGCAAGTCCTGTCAGCGTTGTCTCATAAACGTGGGCAGCGCGTTTGGGCTCCAATCTCCTTTCTGTAACCCTCCAATAACACAGTTTGAAGCTATTAGCATGCAGCTTTCAGGTGGTGGTGCTTTCAATTTTCTTTTTGTCACTGCAGAGTTTGTAGGACTACTGTTAGGCGGTTGTTGGAAAAACTGTCAAAACCTGTTTCCGACTGAAGGCATGCCAAACATTTGCAAGGTGTACGGTGGATTTGAAAGCTCTTGAGCACAAAGCATGCTGTCCATTAGGGGGTGATAGTTACAGTCCACCTTGGACTGTATCACAGCGGGGACAAGGAATACAGGCAGCAGAGAGGGTAAGTGCGGAGGTAGAAGCAGGACGATACAGATAAATAAATGCAACTTACCAGCATACAGTAATTTGTGTTTATTTATCTCAATACCTTTGAATTATTTCAGTGGAGGGGTCCTGGCTCGCTGGTAAGTAAAAGCTTTTTCTCCTTTCCAGCTGATAACCAAGGCAGTCATGCCTTGGAGAATCTGGGAGTTCCCTCTTTGGAGTGCAGTTCTCTTTCCCTCCTTTCTTCCTTCTGTAAAGGTCGACCACAAACAGTCCGACCCCTGCAGCAGGACAAATGGCAGTCTTTAAGAAGTGCAGATGGACTTCCAGAAATACCACTAGCGTTAATAGATATTAGCCCCCCTGAAGAGTATGCAGTCAGCCGAATATTTAACATGGTGTGTTGCAGGCCCTGATCATGAGCTGCACAGTAAGCACGACATTTCTTTATCCCTGCAAATACCCAGCAGACC